>NC_068985.1:126283974-126286692 GCF_001194135.2 Octopus bimaculoides
GGCAAGTGTCTTCTACTATAGCCTCGGGCCGACCAAAGCCTTGTGAGTGGATATGGTAGACGGAAACTGGAAGAAGTCCGTCGTATATATATATATGTATATATATGTATGTATGTATGTATGTATGTATGTGTGTATATGTTTGTGTGTCTGTTTGATAGGCTGAGATAACTACAGCTTTACTCCCTGAAACGTACGCGTGAGATATATGCAATAATGTACATATGGAAAATCTTAAAAGGGCTAGAGTATCTAACTTTGGTATTGAGTGTTATACAAATGCTAGAGCTGGCCGCCGTTGTATTGTACCAAAGGTACCATTGACTCCATTTAAATTCAGGGCCAAGTATTGCAATAGTCTAGGGTTCAAAGACCCACAGCTCTTCAATGCCCTGCCACAAAAATTAAGAAATTGGCATAAGGTGGAAGTAGATGTCTTCAAAAAGTTACTAGACATCCTCCTCTCCACAATACCGGATGAACCAACTGCCCGACATGAGGTACAGATGAGGGCAGCGGAATCAAGCTCCATTATAAACCAAATGTACCAACAGCTGGAACAAAACCACATACAGGGGTGGTGATGTGAAACACCCAAACTGAGGAAGTTAGAAAGTCCGTGGTGGTGCTCCAGCATGACCATGGCCGCATGGCTGAAACGAGTAAAAAAGTATATATATATATATATATATATATATATATATATATATTTGAGGATAATTTTGGTATACAATAAAACAGCTATATTTCAGCATAAATAAATATGTATTTGAATAAACATTTGTGCAATTAGCCGTAATAAAGATTTTTAAGCAAATTATTCTATAAAACCGCCTTCAGCTTCGATGACTGATTCAATGGTCCTTATTCATTTCGGACATCACTTGGACAATGACGGCCTTCAGTGAAGCTACGGTATTATGAGGATGCCGATTAGTCTCCCTTTCAACAGCGCTCCACACGTAGTAGTCTATGGAGTTCAAATCTGGCGAGTTTGGAGGCCACATATTAGATGTTATATAATTGTAAAGATTGTCTGAGAACCATTCTTGGGTGACTAGGGCTTTGTGAGAAGGTACTGAGTCTTGTTGAAACACGTATGACCTTCCATTGCATACTTCATCTATCCAAGACTTGATAACAGTTTCCAGTACCTCAATATATCCAGCAACATTAAGTCTAAGACCCTGTGGAAAAAAGTGGGGAGGCATCACATGACCTTCGCTATTCACCACTCCTAAAACCATCGCAGTTACTGGAAATTTCGTGTGCATCACTCTTGATACTCCAGAAGGATCTGCACATGACCATCTGTCATTTCTTCTTTTATACTTTCGATCCTGGTTATTTTTTTTTTTTCGTCAGAGAAAAGCCAAAGCATGCCTTATTCATGAGGATTTTTCACTTTGTTAAGTAACCGTTTTGAACGGATGAGACAGTTTGCCTGTGTCTTTGCAGACACGAATTGGGCTTTCCTCAGTACATAGGACTTTTATCGAATGTCACGATGTCCCACAGTTCTGATAGTCCACTCTGACACCCGAAGTTCTTTAGCAACGGACATCACTGGGGTTTTCATTGATAATGTTTTGAACATGTAGTATAAATTCCGGTGTCCTGTTAGTTGTGAATGTTTTTTTTCTCTTTGATACAGGTGAAACATTACCAACACATGCCTCCAATTCAACCCAAACTTTGTGTACAAATGATCTTGCAACATTTAGAAAGTTGCTAATTTTTAAATCACAGTGATTTGCATGTATAGCAACTATGACTGCATGTCTTTTCTTCTTGAGGTAGCATGATATCTTGAAAGGGTTATCTGATAAAAGAAAATGATACATTATATAGTCTGAAGGTGTAATGAACTAAAAATGAAATGTCCTCAAATACCCCTCACACTCTGTATATATATATATATATATATATATATATATATATATATACATGGATACATCTATGTGAGTCTTTGTGATTGTATTTGTCTTCTACCACCGTTTAATAACCAGTGTTAATTTGTTGTCGTTCCCGCAACTTAGTGGCTCAGCAAAAAGTACCTGATAAAGTAATTACCAGGCTTTAAAAAATAAGTACTGGAGTCTATTTGTTTGTCTAAGAACCTCAAGGCAGGGCCCCAGTATGGCCGCAGTCCAATGACTGAAACAATTAGAAGGTGAAAGAAAGCAGATGATAGTATTACGCAACTGTGAGGCTTTCGGTTGGTAATTCAAAATATTTTACCAAATATTTTTATTTGTGGCCAGAAAAAATATATCACTGACTATTCGTTCGGAACTTTCATATAACAGTAACTTTGAACTGAATTCTTTATACCTCTTAGATTTGTTTAGTCAGTTATGTAACTCCTTCCTGTCTACTTGCACTCATATATACACACATATACACATGTATCAAGAGAGATGCAAAATAGACTCGCTTACATATATCGCACACAAATAGACAAAGACACTATTGAAATATAAACACACACACACACACACACACACATATGTATGTATGTATTCATATATCACAGATCTTTCTCTCAATCGTTCCTGATCTACCGACCTATCTATCTCTTCTCTACCACCCTCTTGCACTCTTTCTCACTTATATATATACATTCTATATGCAATCCTCAAGCACACACACACACACACACACACACACACACACACACACACACACACACACACACACACACACACACACACACAC
>NC_068985.1:126288447-126291334 GCF_001194135.2 Octopus bimaculoides
AAGAGAACTAAATAGATAGATAGATAGATAGATAGATAGATAGATAGATAGATAGATAGATAAGTGAGATGATTGTAAAAGATACAATGTTTATTTCGATCCAACGTCTCAACTTCGTCTTCTGTAAATATTATAGTCCCTACATATATATAAATACTTTCTCAGAACCTTGAGTGTAACACCTATATCATCTACAAATAAGTTTTTAGAGAGATTTCTAGTTAGGTTATTGGTTTTACTGATATTGTAAATAGGGTTCTATCAAAGTAAATAGGGTTCTATCATTCGCTCGGGTTCTTTTCTCGACTGTACCACCACTTCCCTTTTCGCAGGACTGGGAATTTTCCGGTTGTGGTATCACCTGTTGTTAGCTTCTACCAAAAGGCCCCCGAACAAGTCGGGCATGTGAAGATAAAGCTTGTAGTGCAGACTGTCCAGTCCTGACCACTTCTCGCACACGCAGCCATCCATCACTTTTCATATTTTGTCAACCGTTATCGGCGTTTTGCAAAACTTTGTATCCTAAAACCGAGAGCCATGGCAGGCCGTCGAGGCATGTGATAAAGTCTACCTCATTTTCGGTCTGCAGTCCACCCGCAAAGTATTGAGTTAAATACCGCTGAAAAACTGCACACATCTTGGAATCGAGGAGCAGGCACTGCTCCTGATCCATCAAAGACCGAATTGTGGCTTTATCTCTACGTTGCGCCTGGGCCACCGGGACCATCAAACGGCTTTCGTTTCCTCATGCCTTCGAGCACGCATCCCAGCTCTGACGAATCCATCAAGAGCCAATATCACTGCCAGCTCGTCAGTCGCAATAACTTTTCTCAGTGCTCTTCCAAATCACTAACTAGCTCTCCCTCTACTGTAGGATTCTCTATCTAGATTTCCTTACTAAACCTAATCAATCAATTCTAATCTAATAGCCCTTTCAAGGATAACCACCATCGGTTGTTGACAGTTGGCTCTATCAATCTCCCCTTAACTCCTGCTAATCAGTAAGCTTGGTGCGCCGAGAGCGATGCACTCATCTTCCAGTAACCGGGGCATTGCCGATGAAACCCATCTATGTCAACCGTACAGGTCACAAATTTATTGTCAGTGTAGCCGATGATTTTAAATTGTTGAAAATTAATGATATCCCTATCTGCTGGCCGACAGAATACTCTATCTAGATACGATCTGGATGACCATATGCTGTTTTTCCATGTCCACATTACTGCATTCAGGAAATCGAATCGGTTCCTGTCAGGTAGTTGGAAACGACCTTGTATCGATGAAAGGAGAAGTTGATCTCGTCGGGATTTGAACTCAGAACGTAAAGAGCCAGAACATACACCGCAAAGCATTTTGTCCAACACTCAAACAACTCCGCCAATTCAACGCAATAAAGAACAAGAAATATATCAATGTATATGAGATACTTCATGTCATCGACCCCGTAAGGATGGAAGGAAAAGTTGACATTGGTGGGATTTGAACGCAGAACGAAAAGAGCCAGAGTAAATACTGCAAGATCTTTTTTTTTTCCCGACACTAACGATTCTGCCCATCAACGGCAATAAAAATAACGAAACAACTAACTGGCACTAGCAAAATATCTAACAATAACAACCGAAGCATTCATCCGAGGATAAGCAAAATGATCTGAAGTTTCATGCTCACATGACCGTTGCCAACGACTCAATGTTGATTACAATAGATGAATAATACGAGTTGCTGGAGATGCGCTTCTAGGCATTCACAAAGAAGCAGGGTTTGTTCTGACACATACTTTGTCATCAAATTTAACACCCAATTAGAGACGAAAATTATCCCTTTAAAAACGTGTTAATATTATACAAACTATACAACATAAATACAGATTGCTGTACTTCTGGGTTACTTTGCTTTCGCTTTTTGTTTGTTTGTTTGTCTTTCCTACAAACGACAAAACTAATCTTTTGTAAAAGTCTTGAAGGTTACTTAAATCCTTGTCAGGTTAAATAAAGAGCTTTGAAAGCCTCAATAGTGTCAAGGAAAAACAAAAGTAGATTTATTCGCAATACTCCTATTTAAATATGCCCACATGAAGCAGACACGTTAATTTCAGGCAATTTTTTCTTTTCTTTTTCATGGCTCCAGCGCGTTTAGATGTTAACTGAAGGGTCGGCAGTTCGAACTTAGTAATAGTTGCCAATGTAATAAACTAGCAGTGTCATTAAAGTGTCGGGAAAATGCCTTGCAGTATATGTTTCGGTTCTTAACATTCTGAGTTCAAATCCCACCGAGGTCAACTGTGCCTTCCATCCTTTCGTGGTCGATGCAATACAGTACCATTCAAAGCACTGGGGTTGGCGATATCGGCCAGCTACCTCCTCTCAAAATTGCTGGCCTTGTGCCAAAACCGTAAACCATTATTACTTAAATTCAAAATTCTGGTCCTCCATACCAAGCAAGATGACGGCCGCCTCAAAAGGGATCTCATCTACCCTTACCCGTGAAACACGTCTTCCCAGGTAAATAGGTAGAAGGACCGCTTCTTCCGTTTTGAGGGGAGACATGCAACATAAAGAATATTCCCCCTTCGTCAGTTGTCCCTGTCCATCTACTCCGCGTACACACACACACAAATACCGGATGAACCAACAATCCGACATGAGGTGTAGACGAGGACAGCGGAATCAAACTCCCTTATGCACCAAATGGGCCAACAGCCGGAACAAGAGTGGTGATGCGAAACACCCAAAACTGAGGAAACCAGAAAGACCACGGTGGTGCTCCAGTATGAGCACAGCCGCATGGCTGAAACGAGTAAAAGAGTATATGTATATGTATATATATATATGTTAATTCTCTAGGGGTCAGCCACATTTAAGTGGCAATATACTTCAATATATATATA
>NC_068985.1:126291700-126293453 GCF_001194135.2 Octopus bimaculoides
TATATATATATATATATATACATATATATATACATATATATATACTACCAGATATACACGGCGTTGCCCGGGTTAAAGAGAATAATGAAATTTTAAAATGTCGTTTAGATTACGCGGGTTTCAACTACTAGTAGTTGATATACCAACTTTCTACATTAATAATTCTCTATCCCATGCCAGCATGGAACATAGACGTTAAGTGAAACTGAAATGCTGAAAGAAAGCTTTCAACTCATATATGTATATAAAGAAAATACACGTAATTCAAAAACACGTTTTGTGTAGCTTATTTCGTAACCAAAAACACAGCTACAAATTATAAGCAATGAAACGCAAAATGTGATGATTCATTTGAGGTAGCGGTGAGCCAATCCGATGATAAATCTAACCTTAGTTCTTGTAAGGTTGCATGAATCCTGGCTCAGTTAAATCTCTTGTGGCCCCAAATAATGTCATCTGTAGTGCAGCGTGGCATTGTCTAATCTTCTTTTGGAAGTGCTTGGAATCTTGATTAGTTGATGACAACAGTTTCTTCTATGGCTCTGGAGGTCGGGGGTTCTAGAAGTTTAACCTTTCTACCACTGCAGCACAGTACAGGTGTCTCTCCAGGCAAATTCCTGGCTTTACAATGATGCACTCAGTTGTCATTGCACCAATGGAAACTCTAATGTCATCTGTATAATGAACTGCTGGATCATAACTGAAAGCTGTTTCATAGAAGTTGCTTCTCTGAGCTGTTGCAACTGTTCTTCGTTCTGCAGTGGAGAGCCTATTCTTTGTCAGCCATGCATACCTCTGTCCATCACTTTGAGATTTTCTGGTTTTTATAGTGCACAGTCTATTCGTTTCTTGGTATGCTTCACTTTGCGCAGCTGTCTCTATTTCCCTGGACAGAGACATTCTTTTGGCTGACTTTGACATTGTAGACAAATTTGACACTTTCCTTCCAGGCATGGTTATATGCGAATACAGAAATATGCGGGTGCAGAAGATAGTAAACAATGGAAATAACTGGGTAACGGAAATTATATTTGTTAATACGACAGGCAGAAAGTAAATAAGTAATTTTTACGGAAAATAAAGAACTGTACAGGTTAAAGAGAAATTTGTCACTTAGTAAACCAAAGAGCCAATATCGAAGGAGCCAGAAAAAAACCGTTAACAACAGAAAAACACAAAACCGTTGCAAAGGTAAATAAGAATTTTTTAAGGAAATTAAGTGTACGGATTTAAGTGAAATTTTTGAAGTTACTTCTGTCAGTAAATTATGGATGAAATTACTTTCATCAATAATTGTGAACTTCTTTCTGTCAGTAATTTATCGTTGTTGCTTATAAGTAGTGATTGACAATTTACAGTGAAAACAATAATGATTGAACTTAAAGTAAAAACAATAGCGTCTAAAAATGAAAGCGAAAACAATAGAGAGTGAGTGACATATAGAGAAAGGAGGAGAGAGAGAGAGAGAGCTAGCTAGTTAGACAAATAAGATAGATAGATAGATAGAGAGAGAGAGGGAGAGAGAGAGAGAGAGAGAGAGAGAGTGAGTGAGATACGCGTGAAAAGCGAATACACACACATCTCTATTTTATATTTTAGACGACATTGTGATAATCCTTTGACCAATGGATGTAAGGGAAGCAATGAATTTCTCAAAGTTACTCCGCAAAGACTTACCTCCCTTGTCCACGTAACACAGGAACATACATATATATATGTATGTATATATAATATATATATATATATATATATA
>NC_068985.1:126293492-126296429 GCF_001194135.2 Octopus bimaculoides
TGTGTGTGTGTGTGTGTGTGTGTGTGTGTGTGTGTGTGTGTGTGTGTGTGTGTGTGTGTGTATGTATGTATGTATGTATAGGACTGGGAATACATATTGATTAGAATGTAAGCGAGAGACAGAGTAAGGGGTAGAAAGATGGCAAATGAATTAAGAAGAAAGAAAGAAAATGAGCGGAATCGAATAGAGAAAAGTGAATGAAGGGCGAGGTGCATAATAAATGAATAGAAATAGAGAGAAGGAGAGGAAGTAATGAAAGAGGGATGGAGGAAAGGAAAGGGTGAGATTTCAAGTATAGCAGCTTACCTGATGCCGTAGAACACTTCGAATGGTGCCTTTGAAGAGGAATATAACGAAGTTGTAAAACCAATTATAAGTGTCGAGGTCAAAAGCGATATCACAACTGCAATGTGTTGCTTTCACATCAGGAGCTCCGTGTGGTGTTTTTGCTAAAATAGAGAGAGAGTAAAAGTTATGTTTTATCGAAATTATTGCAATAGAGAGAAAAACAACAGCATTAATACCAGGCGGTGACAGGAGCAAAAAATTAATCATGAAAAGTTGCCGAGTCTGCAGCGCAGTACCACGAGAAGGAATCCATGCTATCCAACAGCATCTTGGGACACTGGACTGACGGACCGATTAAATGACTCGGAGTTTGGTTAGGTCCAGATCCTGGTAGACAAAAGCAGGAAAGAGGTGACAAGCAAGATGATTAGTCTGACCCAGAAATGGACCAAGACCAAACTATCTCTGAAAGGTCGGGTGAGGGTTAATTATGACTATGTCGCATCTTTCATCTACTACCACCGTTTACAAGATCCGCTCTTCTGCTGCTATCTTTTTGATTGAGCTGCAGTCTTGGTTCAAGCCTAAACCGAGGCAGGGCGCCTGACACCTAGAATGCCTTCAGGCGCTCACAGACCTCAACCATTCTGTCAGAGTGGTCTGTGGCTGTTTCACCATGAGGGTCTACAGACGATTAGTGGGTTTTAAGAGCTACTAATTATCAGGGGAAACTGAGCATCGATGAAAATCAAATAACCGGTCCGTTCTGGAGGACTTTGCACCAAGCCTCATGAACAATTTCCAGAAATTCTCTGACTAGGCAATGCTACCGGAGAAGTGGGAATAGCATTTCGGGTTCGGAGTAAACTTTACAAGCGTTATAGTGCCTGTCCAAGATGCGCACAGAGTGACGAAACCGTCTTGCACGCGCTCGTACAGGGTCCGTGTGTTGCTGACTTGTGGAGATATGTTGAACTGCTGCTATCACATGTAGGAAAGATCTGGCTATCGGCTGACATCGCTGTACAGATCGCCCCGTCACCTTCCTTTGGCCGAGAAGAGCAGGCAGTTTTCTACTGTCAGGTTACTATGGCGAAGTAGGATAGTATGATGTGTGGTGGCCACGACTGAAATGACTGTAGACAGACACTTTCCTTTACGGCCAAGTTCTCATCAACGTGTTCAAGTTTCACTTGGAGAAGAAAGTGAGGTTGGAGAATGGAGGTACTGCCTCCCACCACTGAATTTGTAAAAAGGTTGGGTATTTACCCAACCTTTTTACAAAGAGAGAATGACCCGAGTAAGTGGCCCTGCTCTAATCTTGCACTTGTATGCTGAAAATACAGAGGAGAGAGAAATACTTGTAGTATCATCTCTGGCTAAAAGGGTGACTTGGGACCTAAGGGATTGTCTTTCACCTCTCGGTGGTGTTTCTCACCTTAACGGGGAATGTTGCTGTTATAATTCTTGTGTTAATTGTCCTTTTATTGTTTACGCGTGTTTTAGTAAATCCTCTCTGTCCTTTGTGTTTGTATCGAGCTGAACGTCTTTGCAGTCCTTGAGGCCAACAAAGAAAAGGTCGGTATTTTTTTGTATCTCGTTGTTGTTATCGTCTTTGTTGTTGTTGTTTTTGTTGTTGTTGTTGTCGTCGTTGTTGTTGTCGTCGTTGTTGTTGCGGTTGTGGTTGTTTAGTCCTGGATCAACGTTGAACAGACCAACAGACCAACAGACCAACAGACCTACGCTCAAAGCATTCTAACCATCACCGCCCGCCCCTTTCGGAAAAGGGACGGAGGTTTTCTTTTTCGAAAGGGAAACACAGTGCGATGTGCACTCAGAACCACTTCAATCTTTTTAATAAGACCGTATAGGTTGGAATTTAAGAGACACTAGACTGCTATTTCTAGCAAGTTGAGCGAACACGTACAGTCACTCCACCTGTCCATCATGTCATCATTGGGAGTTTATCTTGTCAAATCTGATGATGACCCCTAACGACTTGTGATTCAGATGACGAATCTAGAATTATCTAAATAAATATTTAACGAAATAGCTAGAAATATAACAAAATAATTGTGAAAATAAAGGATAAAAAATACTGAAGGATAAATTGAAAAAAACTTAAAAAATTTTTTTTTTAATATGAAGATAAAGATAGAAAGAAAAAGAAATTTTGTTAAGCAAACAAAAAGAATATTTCTCAAGGCGACAAGGAAATTCGAAAGAGAGACAGAATTAAGGCTAAATGGATAACATTGTCTATATACATTAAAAAGATTTTTGTTTTTACGTTGTTTGAATATGTAAAGTGATGAATTAATCTATCACTAGTCCGAGTTGATCGCAGATAGCAAAGAGGATGGAACACACACACACACGTAGATACATTCATGGATGTGTATGTGTATGTGTATGTGTGTGTGCGTATGTGTTTGTGATACTTTTACAAGAAGAGTGGTCACCATAAGGAGATAGTATGGAATAATTTTTCAGTTTACAGTTAAACTGCTTTTATTTCAACTCGACATAAAAAACAATGATATATATATATAACAGAGATTTAGTAAGGGATTATCAATCAGGGCAAAATATTTCATAAAGAAAAAATATGTAATGACCATTATTTATGCCATGTCTCATATATATATA
>NC_068985.1:126296790-126297945 GCF_001194135.2 Octopus bimaculoides
TGGTATAGACAACAAACAGATGTATTAATTTAACGCTCGGCAAGTGTAAAAAGTCTTTAACGTTTCGAGCCTACGCTCTTCCACAGAAAGGAACACAGAAAGAAACAAGGAGAGAAAATTTTTTAAATGTGTAGTCGCTAGCGATCTATAGTTTCAGAGTTGTCTTGTCCGAGGAACGGACAACATATCGAAGAAAATACGCAGGTAACAGGCCATTAAATCGACCTAAATAAAACATTCTACACACACACACACACACACACACACACACACACACACAAACAGTTGTTTCTACAAATTCGTGGACCATGATAAAAAAACGTCTTGAACGTCAATTCAGTTGGATTCGAAATTATTACTACCACACCATTTCCTTTTCTCTCAATCGCTATAAAAACTGTAACAGTAACACTGACACCACCACCTAACCATTAACTCAACAGGTACACAACCTCCAACATCAAGCCGCTGATGTGCCAAGAGCAATGAAAATAACATTGATCTTGGTACTACCGACACACCGCAAATTGGAACTGCTTTGAGTCTACCACTTCCGGTTGCAACAAACCACATTTCACAGATCTATCTGTCCGAAAAGATGCATTTACTAAATCTTTGCCCAAAATTCATCTTAGGTCAGTGATTTAAGGACAAACTAAAGCTTGGTATAGAAACTAATTTCTGCAGAAAGGTTTACCAACGAAAATGAATATTAGCTCTGAAGCCGCCCAACCTCTCCGTCCTCCAATAGCACTATCCGTAGCTCCACCTCTACTATAAGCACTACTTGATTCTCCATCTACCACCCAGACAACCTACTTCACTCCTCCTTCTGACACCGAAATTAACACTCAGCTAATGAGATTTAAACATTCAATTTTCAACATCTTAAAATAATATTCAAGTCCTTCCTTTAACCTCTCTAGATCACAATTCCTCACTCTGCAAAACCTACATTTAGAAAAAAAACTGATAAAACTACCTACAGGCGAAAGGAGAGAATTCTGCAATGTAGAAAGTTAATACGAAAAATTGGCATTCGAGCAATTAAGCAACACTACATTATATGCATTAGTAAAGTGTAAAATAGCAAATATCCTGATAACGTGGAATACTTATTATTCCCTAAGTTTTTAATATATATATATATATATA
>NC_068985.1:126298075-126304198 GCF_001194135.2 Octopus bimaculoides
AAATGTGAAACAATATAAAAGTGAAACTATTTATAACTTAACTCCGTCGAGTTATTCTTCGAGTTTTGAGACGTAATACGAACCAGTTATACCACACAATGCTTCATCAAAAGTATTTCATGTTATATATATATAACCCAGTGCATCACCGGGGCCAAGAATTGGTGCAGGCGTGGTTGTGTGGTAAGAAGTTTGAAAAAGAGTTGGCAGATTATTTGCCAACTGTCAAACATATAGCTCGGGGGTGGGAGGCCAAATTTGCAACGGTGTGGTTGCTGTTTGGCACTCCCGAGGAAGCTTGCAAATTTGCAAGCGAGCCCCTCCGTATTGTGGGTGGAAGCTGATAAGAGCCTGGGTGTGTGGGCTGCCGCCTGGGATAAATCCCCGGTGGATAGAAGAGACTGTTCCCAGGGATCTGGGTGGCAGCAATTCCAGGCTCCTGAGTCAAAATGATGCCTGTAGCTGTTTGGGTCGGAGCAAAAGCTGTTTTGACCCTTTGGACCCAATCAGCTCAAGACCTTGTTTTCCCTGATTTTTTGAAGATGGCCGGGTTGAGGTACCCGTTGATACTCGAGGGACGCCCCCCCCCCAAGTGTCACCTGTGCCTGGAGCCTGGCCATATCAGGAAGAACTGCCCCCAGGGCCGTAGTAAGGCCCTAGAGCAGGAAAAGGAAAGGTGCCCCCCCCATTGGAGGGGGAGACGGTGGAAGTCGTGGAAAAGGTTGCCTCCACGAAAAAAAGAAAGCGGAAGAAGGTGAGCAACAATGGCTGCTCATCGAGGGATCCGCAGGTTGCGGGAAAGGAGGTCCTTCCGGTTAAACCAACAGAGGCCCCTGCACTCGCAACCCAAAAGAAAAGGAGAAGGAGGGAAAATGGGATACGGCAGGCGGATGTTGATACACCGTCGGCATGTCCCGATGCTTCATCGGTGGGAAGGGTGCCACCGATGAAGCAGACTGTGAGTGGGACAGTGATTGCATTGTCTTCTACCACAGGGGAGAGGTCGTGGAGTGCTACCTGGATGGCATACTGGACCGTGAACGGTTAGAATTCAGGTGCCTGGACTATCCAGAGTGGCCTCCACAGGTGAACGCGGAAGTTCTGAGCAACTCAGAGTTGTTCCAGATAATGGCCTCCTTTAGAAAGGAAGATTTTCAATTCCTTGGAATAGGCCCCGACTTGTCACAGCAGGCTTGCTGCCTGCGGGCGACAAAAAAGTTGCTCGGGGAGGAAGTTTAATGAGGCTTAAGTGCCTATTCATTGATTGTTAAATTATGATTGTTCGATTTGATTTGATTGTATGTAATTTGAATTGTAAAAGAACAGTGGTTTCGAGGGGTTTTCGGTCGGCGGGCGCCGAATACCCCTCCCATTTATAACATTCGCATTTTGTCATTTCCCTTTTCATTAATGTAAATGTCCAGCCCGCATAGCTTCTATGTAAGGCCTTCATGGCCAATTTCCATGAAATAAAGAAGTTTGCTTCCTAACTACATGGTTCCGTGTTCCCTGCGAGGTAACTTGGGCATGTGTCGTCTATTATACACCCGACAGGCGTCTTTCAGTTTCCGTCTACTAAATCTACTCACAAGGCTTTGGTCAGCCTGGGGCTATAGTAGAAGACACACAATGGGACTGAACCCGGAACCATGTGGCTGGAAACCAAGCTTCTTACCACACAATGACGCATGCGCCTCCACCACGGCCTTCTCTAAATATCTAAGGCTTCTTGACTTTTGTTGTCCCCTTATTAGCTCACAACACTCCTTATGTGTGCGCTGGTGTTCCTGATTCAAACCACTGACAGGAAGGTGAACTGGAGCTTATTCATGAACAGAGATCAGAGACAGACAGGATAATGTATTCATAACTGAATTTCAATTACCTCGGATTTTCATTCTCCTTCTTTTCCTCTTCCTTCTCCATCAACTCCTTCACCTCATAATCATCATCACAAGTATATTGTCTGATAATCATATCAAAGGATAATGCTAGAGACTAAACAATATACTTGTGTTTTAATTCACCTCTGAGAGTAAGTAAAATTGACTTGTTTAGCGGAGAACAGATATGAGATAAAAGCAATTTCATAGACAAATAAAGACCCATATATACGCACGCACGCACACACACACACATGCATGCATGAAAACACACATACACATATACACACATGCACGATCTCATACACATACAGATAAATAAAAACCGATCCAAATTAGCAACAAAGCCAAAGTCGTTGAAAGCAAAACAGAAAAAAATAACATCAGCGAAAGTGTTCTTTTTTACATTGGGTTTATAGAAACAAGCAATTAAAGTTGTCTGACCTTTGACACGTACTGTGTGATCCTTTTACGTAGTGTAGGTTCACTTCCGTTTTATGGTTGAATTTTACATTGGCATGCTTGCCTGCTTACAAGCATAAAAGTGAATCTGTATATATATATATATATATGTATATATATATATGTATATATATATATGTATATATATACGTAGAGAGAGAGGGGGGAGTAAGATATGTTTTAGTGTGCGAATGAGACACACAGAGAGAAAGGGAAAAGATAAAGACAAATTAGAATGTGTGTGTTCTAGCGCCATAGAGTCTGTATATGCAAACACACAAAATACATACATATATGCACACAGATATATACACACATATACATACCTACAAGCATACATACATACGTACATACATACATACATACATACATACATACATACATACATACATACGTACATTATGTATTAGCTACTTATACATTCCCATAACTCAAAACAAGTAAGGTCTATGGAACGTGTCCCCACGTTAAGATTTGTTTATGAGAGAAGTATACAAAGTATATATATTAACCCTAATTGTGATGGGGCCTCTGATAATCAGTGCTAAGAAAATTTAGTTTATAATTTCATAAACTTGAATAATTTATTGCGTCTTGAAGAGAAGTGAGTCTTTGATATAGGGTCTGTCTAGCTCAATGATTTTCAACCAATTTTTGCTTATAGACCCCTTTGATACCTATTTTACTCCTATTTTACTCGGGGGCTAGAACTCTCAGAGCCAGTTGAGGTGTAAAAATTCATTTTTATGATTAAATAATTTTAAGAACTGTATTAAAAAATGTTTAAATAGTTTGTGTATAGTAGAAATATAACCAGTTTATTGCACATAAATTTTAACAACAAAATCTTATATAGATCTCCATATCTAGCTCAACTGAATATATTACTCAAAATAGCTCAACACAATTGAATAGACATTTTATATTAACAAATAGTACTTGTGCATAGTTAAGACCTAAGAAAGATACGTATCACACAGTACCATGGGGCTTTACTTGGTCGTATGCAAAAAAATCATCCACAAAAATAAAGACAAAACTGATATCATTGAAAACTGCAGGTCTATGGTTACATTTGTCTGAACTAAATGCATGGGCACAGTGGGTAGTTGTGTGGGAGTCCCATAAACATAGGGGCCCAATTCTAATTCGTATATGCTGTCGGCTTGCTGGTTACGACAGTGAGTGTTCCAGATGATTCTATCAACAGAACAGCCTGCTCGAGAAATTGACGTGCAAGTGACTGAGCACTGCACAGACACGAGTCCCCTTAACATAGTTCCCAGGGAGATTCGGCGTGACACAGATTATGACAAGGCAGGTCCTTTCAATTTACAGGTACAACTCATTTTTGTTAGTTGGGTGGACTGAAGCAATGAGAAGAAAAGTGTCTTACCCAAGGAGACGAACTCGTAACCTTACAATTGTGAGCCGAATATCTTTACCACTAATCCATGCGCCTCCATCTTGCTGACAATAAATGTATATTATAAGGCCCAATATACAGATTTTTCCCGGAACCTAAAACCCTGCTGAAACGGACCTGGCTGAGCCAGCAGTTTGCCTCTCTTAGACGAGCTGCCTTCACGACAATTAAAAAGTACGTCTACACATACCTTCTAATTATTATACAGAGCGCTCGTTCACCCTCTCGAGTTAAAACTCCATCAACTTGGCTATAATGAACACTACCAGAGTACACAACCAAACCTGCAATCGGTTAGCATGAACACGTAAGCATGTGACTAGCACGGATAAGCCAGCACTCGGTCGAAAACTGTTGAACTGAATGCGTACGTACACACACGCATGCGCACACATTCTTCTCTCGGTTGACACGGCGGACTGGTTCTGCGAGTCATCGCATACAAACCAAGACCGTCTAAATCGAAGGAGGAACGTTTTTATTAATATTGTCATTACAGATCCGCCGAGGTTGACTTTGCCTTTCATCCTTTCGGGGGTCGATGAATTAAGTACCAGTTGTGTACTGAGGTCGATCTAATCGACTGCCCCCTCCTCCTCCCCTATAATATAGGGCCTTGTGCCTAATGTAGAAAAAGATATTTTCATTACAGAACGACAGAAACAAATTTTTTAAATAGTTTGAAATGTGGTTAGCTGTTTCTTAATCATGTTAGTCCTACAGGGTGGTGCACGAAAACTTAGCCCAGGTTCCGTAACATAGTGTAAATACAGAAATGCTTTTGCAAGGATCATTTTGCAAATTATTTCAACCGAAAAAAGTACGTTTTTAATTGCTTTACACATGTGAAATGATATGGCTCCAATTTTAGATTTTCCAACACCCTTGACATGACCTCCTGCTTATGTGAGACTGCTGACCCAATTTACATATTGACTTCTTTGGACTTTGAGTAATCCATTGGCGAGTGTCCTGAATAACTTCCGGCGTTCGAACTGTAGAGTCTATCTGTTTTGGGTCGTTGTGCCCTGACCCCGTAACGCGCCAATTCTTAACCAACATTTGTATCGTTCTCTTTGCCCTTTAGCCTTTATTTGGAAACTTGACTTCAAACATTTCGCGCGTTTGCTCAACAGAATCCGTTCTCATATACGCATCCACAATCTCAACACCTAACTTATTACACCTGGATCCTTGGATCTTAAATTTACATATCATTATTCTTTGCTCCGACTTTTGCGAACCGTAACTCTGTGGAAGATATGGGAATGGAAAAAAATGAAGCTAAGCCTATCACGAAAGGATATACCCCCAACAAATAAAACTGAATGAATGAAACTCATGATTCACAGTACCAACGACCTGATTCGCCACATGGGATGGAAAGCGTTCTTTGCTCTCAACAATCTCATAACCAAATCTAAAAATCCGAATCACCAAGCCTTCTTTTCTCATTCAGTGCTTTCCACTTATTTTCGATCAATTCTCCTGCGAGTTAACTTGGGATCCTTTCACAACAATGTAACTTTCATTTAATTAAGGTATATTCCATCTGATGAGTAGCTAGTGGAGCACCCTTCGTTGAGTAATTACTACTTCCGACGTTCTCGTAGCTAGAAAATATATCTAGCTCGGATTTCACCCGCTCCATTTCCTAAATTTGGATTTCTATTCGCATACATAGAAACCCTAGTTGCTAACCTTGAACTATAAAATAACTTTTTCAGCTTATCGCACTTCGATATAGGAAAAAATTACCACTTCTACGCCCATAGACCACTGTTGTTCCTGAAAGTTTTTTTTAATACCGTTTACGGACTACTCGAGGCTTACTAAAGTCCTACACGTGTATCGTTGGATGATACATTTATATATCATTATAAACGAAAACAAGATGACAAAGAAATAAACGATTATTTTATAAACTCCATTAGCTTACAGGCGTTTCTACTATAAGAAGCAGTGGTGGACCTATAGTTGAGTGCAGAAACACCTGCAAGCTAATGAAGTTCATAACATAATCGTTATTTCTTTTGTCATCGCATTTTCGTATTACCGTTCTATACTCACCTAACACTGTTCTGAAGAATACATATATTGTGTTCTACACCAGGCTATTAGCCTCGCAATACCTAAGCGAAATATTAAAATTATGTGTGGGTATGTGTGTGTGTGTGTGTATACAACATACATATACTTACACACACACACACACACACACACACACACACACACACACATATATATATATATATATATATGTATGTATATTTATATCTTTATATATATGTGTATAGACATATATAAATATTCATACATGTTTGCTTATACATACATTCTTACGCACACACA
>NC_068985.1:126304208-126307959 GCF_001194135.2 Octopus bimaculoides
CACACACACACACACACACACACACACACACACACACACACACACACACATATATATATATATATATATATATATATATGTATATATGTATGTATGTATATCTATATATATATATACACTTACATACACAAGCTTACATACAACTTCCGTTGCACATATTTAGATAGACAGAGAGACCCATAGATAGATAGATAGATAGATAGATAGATAGATAGATAGATAGATGACCTTTAGAAGTGCAGTCGATTGCTAAATTTCAGGACACAACTGCTGAAAATAGTTCACGTTGTTTATGTTGTTTACGTAGCCAGTGTTAGGCGCCGTACCTTTGCAGATAGATTTATGAGGCACTTACGATCTCATAACATCATTCTATACATAGCACACATTACAGATTATCTTGAATGATAATTTGTTGTGTATCATAAACATATAAATGCGTGTGTATGTGAGTGAGTTTCTTGCATATATTTTAGTTTCTTGCATATATTTTATTGCTGTTGTGTTTACGTTCAGATGTACTCGGAACGAGCAGCTTCCTCTCTGTGTGTGTTTGTGTGTGTGTGTGTGTGTGTGTGTGTGTGTGTGTGTGTGTGTGTGTGTGTGTGTGTGTGTGTATCTGTATGTGTCTGTATCCGCGTGAGTGAGTGTTTGCCCGTTGGGATATTGCAGGATGACTTAATAAAGTGTTTATTTTAGACTGTTTAGTTATGTTGCATACGGGGCAAGGCAATTCTTGAGTCTGTATATCGAATCGCGGCCCAGAGACTCAGGGAAGAGTCTGTGAATATCTTATTGACTCAACAGTATTCGAAATCAGACAGTTCTCGTTATATGATTCATCATTACATGTCTGAGCTTGCTCTAGGTTCTCAGCTAGACAGAGGAGGCGTCTTATAACTACAACAGATATGTGTGTGGCACCAAGCCATTCAGTTGGCTTCACTGCGTGCCACAACCCTAGGAATACACAACAGCAACACATAGGTCGCTGTCACAGATGAAAGTTAAATGTATTTCCATGACAAGCTATACTGTCCCAAAGGTTTCTTTATCCGTCACATCTGGAGAAATTGAACTCATGACTCCTAGGTCAACGATCCATTTGTCGTTAACTAACCACTACTCTTAACAGAGAATGTTACCAATTATATCGTAGGACACCTGCTTGCAGTTAAGAGCAAAGCCCCTTGGCGACCTCCACAACACATTAGCGCCGAGAAGACACGAACCAGACTTCCCGTTCGTTGTTTGGCACCTTATCTGTTTGGCAAGCTACACAAAATCAACTGTAATGTGCATCAAAGTTTCAATTTTAGATTGATGGTATAAAAAACAACTTTTTAAAGATTTTCGATAAGTAGCCTTCGAAAGCCCGAATTTATATGGGTAAAATCTCCACTCGTTATGCACATCTCTATATCATACTTCTCATCTCTCTCTCTCTCTCTCTCTCTCTCTCTCTCTCTCTCTCTCTCTCTCTCTCTCTCTCTCTCTCTCTCTCTCTCTCTCTCTCTCTCTCTCTCTCTCTCTCTCTATCTATCTATCTATCTATCTATCTATCTCTCCCTGTTTTATCTTCTAGCTTGTCAACTGACCTGAACACGTTACTATTTGGCGAGGGTTTTTTTTTTACTATCTCCACAGCTACAATGTTTGTCCCAAATAATGTCTTTTTCTCAAGGTGTTCCCCAAGATTCTAATATGTCGCCTGCGTGTTTTCTCTCTTGAATTAACGATCTGCTTGCTGATAGCTCTGAAAACGCTTATACAAGTGATACCAATTTTCATGTCTTCTAACCTACTACACACAATCGTCATTCACAAGCAACATAGACACCTCGCATCAAATCTTGCTGGCCTCAGAAACAAAAGCCACGAAAGTTTCTGTGATGCGAGTGTCGTTAATCTAATTTTCTTCGCTGCGTATATCTATGAAACAATCTTGTATCTCATCTTTATTACATGTTATTAACATCCTCTCAGTCGCAGCAAATGCTAGGTCTCTGAAATACTGATACTCTCTCCTAGGGATCCGACATCCATAAAGTGGCAAAGATTAGCATTCGTCTTTAAAGTTATATAAAATTTCAGCTCCTGATTCTGTAAAGCTCCCAATGAAATACTGATCACACAAACAGATCGCTTCTACTGCCTTACTCAAGAACATTCTGGACCCTATCCAAAAGAAGGCTATTCAAGTCATCCCCAGCTTATGTAAGCGCTGCCTCTCAGTCTGCTTTCATATTGAAACGACGAGGCTACTTGTCAGCTGCATACTATCTCACCCCTCTCCCATTACTCAGTCTGAGTTTCCCGCACACACACGGGCACTCCAGACCCCACGCTAATCGCTGTCCTACAACATCAATTCACGAAAACGTCAAACTTTTGGAATTTCGTCACTTCTAATGTTTGCATACAGTCTTCGACTTACAGCAGTTGAACTTGAATATCAATACATTAACTAATCAGTTACCATTTAAACAAAACACTTAAGATAGAAGGAAGCAGAGAAAGAGACAGACAAACAGACAAACAGAGAGGGGCAAGTGAAGAGTTAAAAAGTAACATACTCAATTTAATGATGATTTCAACATGCGTTTCTGGCATATTGATCTTCATACTCCCAGCGTCTCCAACTCTGAAACTAGAAAATAAGTAAACACATTTTAATAATAACACTTTTATGCTTCATAAATGTATAGATGGTGCTGATGGGGAGAAGCAGGAGGAAGAGGGGGAGGAGGAAGAGGGGAGGAGGAAGAGGGGGAGGAGGAAGAGGGGGAGGAGGAAGATGGGGAGGAGGAAGAGGGGTGGAGGAGGGCCCCGGTAACGATGATTGAGTTGTAAAAGTAAGAGAAGACCAGAAATTTTGATGTGCGAAATAGTGAACAAGCGACAAGAATTTACCAAGTACAGCCCGCTTCTTTTTCAATCTCGCACTTCTAAAGATCTTTCTAAAATTTAATTTTTCAATACCTACATACATGTATTTCTAGCAATGTAGGTGTTCTAACACCCTAGTCATAAAAATGTGATTATTAAAATGTGTCAAAAAACTCCGAAGCCACAGAACAATCACTAAATTAATACAGGCATGGTAGGAAAAATTAAGTGAATAAGACTGCATCTTACCTCCGCAAAGGTTGTAGAAGGAATGGCAGTTAGTCTGATATCATGATTTCGAATTTAGCGCCAAAGGCACTCGATTCTTTTCAGTCAGATCTGCTAGTAGCAGTTACTGATATTCACTGTTAACATGCCTGTGTTCGTTTGAGTGCCCAAGCAACATTGAAACAACATGAATAATAATGTTCTTATATAGTTTTATAAGTAATTCACATGGTTCGTTTGTTTCAATGGTGTTTGGGCACTGAAACGAACACAGGCTTGTTAACAGTGAATATCAGTAACTGCTACTAGTAGATCTGAGTGCCTTTGGCGCTAAATTCGAAATCATGATATCAGATTAACTGCCATTCCTTCTACAACCTTTGCGGAGGTAAGATGCAGTTCTTATTCACTTAATTTTCCTACCATGCTTGTATTAATTTAGTGATTGTTCTGTGGCTTCGGAGTTTTTTGAGTCTATCTTAAGCAAAGCAGGTCCTTATTAATATCCTCCTATATATAAATATATTTTATATATATTTATTAATTTTGCTTGTATAGCTTTTACGCTTGCGGTCACTAACATTAGTATTTTTATGAATGATAATGTTCTTTATATATACATACATACATATAT
>NC_068985.1:126308381-126322527 GCF_001194135.2 Octopus bimaculoides
TATATATATATATATATATATATATATATATATTTATATATATACAGAGAGAGAGAGAGAGAGATACACATACATATACACACATATATATAAATCTATATATATATATGTGTGTGTTTGTGTGTGTGTGTGTATGCGTGCGCACGCACACACACATATACACGTATATGCATATATATATATGCACTGAAGCACAAACTCCACCATTGTATATATGTGTTGAGAGAGAGTAAAAGACAGACAGACAGACAGACAGACAAGACAAACTGACTGACAGTCACAGAAAACAAATTTTTAAAAATGCTCGCAACAAACTCACAGATGACATCAAAGTCTATGTGCGATCTACATTAGTTAAATTGAATACTTACAACCACAATTTTTTCGAGTAACGCCAGTTACCAGTGATCTGTGCATTTGGTATTGTCATCGACCATTTTAGACCGTGTCCAGGCACAAAAGCAATGCTACCGTGGGGTTTTGTTAATTTATCTACATACAGACTGAAAAGAAAAAGAACAAACAAAATGAATTTTAGATTAATAATTACAGTGACATCTAAACAACTAATAGTGAATTTGTTTTATGTATGTATGTATGTATTTGCATAAAGTTTATATATATATATATATATATATGTATGTATGTATATGTATATATATATCAGTTCGTATATATAAATATAGATAATATATTGATATATAATATATAATATAATATATATGATAATTAGTGCCATCTCCTATATTCCCACCCTAACCGATGTTTTGTGAGTGAATGTGTGTGTATGTATGTATGTATGTATGTATGTATTATGTGCAGATTTGTACGCTTTATGTATGTATTCTCATCCATATAGTTGCATATCTAGACATGCTTGTATATATTTAAATGATAAACTTCTGGGTAGTTTTACAGATTTTTACAGTTCCAGTGATGGATTGAATGTGTAGTCTTCGCATTAGCTTTCTCCTTTCTGGTTTTGAGAAGCCTAATTTCTCAAGATTGGTATTTTGGTAGTGTGTTACATATCCCAGGGCCCCAATAATTACAGGTATAAACCTGAACTTGTAGTCTGCATGGAGTAACTACAGATTTCTCAATAGTTCAGCGTAGGCATTCTCCTTTCATTGATCTTCAGCTTTATGTTAACATCCGCTGGGCAGCTAATTTCCACAACTGTGCACAGTTTCTCTTCTCTGTCCCAAATCATTACATCTGGTCTTTGTGCTTACATTTTATTCGGGTCTTCACTGGGACATTCCACCAGCATTCATTTTTATTATGAGTGGCTATGGCTTCTACCATGTTGTAGGTTCTTATTTCTTTGTTCTAGCTACAACATCATGTCTCATCGTTAGATAATACCTTGATGACATTTTTGGGCAACTGCTTATGATGTGGGTGATATGTTCAGTGTGAACTCCACAAAGTCTGCATCTGTTGTCACACTTTACCTGCATCACTATCCCTTTTACGCATCAGGTGCTTGGTTGATATTTCCTGTTCCTGGATTGCAAACGCATACCTTTCAAAGTTGGAGGTAGTAACCCGGCTATTCGTCCTTGATAGACTGCTTTGATGATTGATGTTATGCTTTCTCCTAACATATCCATGCATAGTCTTCTGCTCATATAGGCTCATCCTTTCATCTGATGATCCGTTGTGGTAGAGTCGTGAGACTTCTTTGGGCATGTATTCTAGGTTATCAGACACAGAGTGTTGCTCAAGGAGCTGCCTTGCAAGTCTTATGATGTTATCAGCCTCATGTATGCAAACTTGGTCAAGGGATTCACTTCGACACTTGGTGGTTAAAAGATGTTGCCGAAGGGACATGATGCGACATTCAAAGTCATTTTGGGTCGATGTTGAGCCTTTCTCTCCTTGTTTTCGTTTTAGGTAGAGGCTGTCTACGTCACTGTTTATGTGGAAATTATGTGTGCTTGTTAGTATTGTTCGGGTTTTCACATCAATGGCTAGGATCTCATCAAGTGTCCAGTCAAGCAGCGCAAATGCTGGTATGTGTTCTGACTCTTTTTCATCTTATGCATACTCTTTGCATAACGTTTCAAGTCATCCAGAGAGAAACAGTGTTTAATATTGGTATTTCTGTTTTCTTGTGAACCAGTGAGATAGCCTTCAGCCTTCCTTAACATGAATGACAAGGGGTTTACGGAAAGTTTAAACAACATCACATAGAGGCTGTCTTCTTGGAATATGCCTTTGCGATACTGTTTCTATCGGTGATAATACAGTCACTCTTTTTGTTTAATTTCAAGATGGTGGCCCACGATGAAGTCAGGTCAGGTGTGGCTTTAGCAAGTTGAAGAGCTTCCTGCATCCATGAGTGGGGAGCAGAATCAAAAGCTTTCTTGTAGTCCAGCCACATTGAAACTAGGTTCCTCCTATGCTCTAGCACCTCTGACATCACAGTTTTGTTGATTAACAACTGCCCGGCACATCCTCAGACTCCCTTCTTCTCAGCTGCTTGATCTGTTGTGATAATGTTATTGGTTTCACAATGGTCCTGGAGGAATTGGCCGGTAGTCTTTTGCCATGTGGTTGGTTCTGCATTTGGGGATCAATTTTTTCTCTGCATTTGGGGATCATTTTTTTCTCTTCCAAAGCTAACCAGTGCAGTATGCTACTGTTCCTATTGAGAGCTTGCTTGTGCAGATTGATAAGATATGGTCGGTAGAATGTTAGCTTCTTGTACCAATATCCAACAATCAAGTCTCTTCCAGGTCCTTTTCCATTTTGGAGTTTCTGGATCACAGTTGCAAGAGTTTCACCATCAATGTTGTATGTCTTGGATGTAACGCAGGAGCAATAACTTTTTCGGATTTCTTCCACCCACAGAGCATCTTGGTTAAATTCCTTCTCTTCACTTCAGATTTTCCTCCAGAAGGAGTCTATGTCTTCTCGTGAAGGGGCTTCTGTGATATTCACTGCTCCTCCTCTCATGATTCTGTATACTGCTGCCTGGTTACGGTTAAATTTTTTGTTTATTGTTCTTCTCTCAGTTATTCTCTTCTGATGTCGGAGTTTTTCAGACAGCAATTAGCCCCTGCTTGAGGGTAATCAGTTTGCAAGTGGGTGCCCCCTTTTTCCTGTCACCAAACATCATTTCTATCTCCCTCTTTACTTTGTTGGTGGGACGTATAATAATTTGTTTGTTTGTCTACAAAACTTGTGTATGTATGTATGTATGTATGTATGTATGTATGTGAGTGTGTGTGTGTGTGTGTGTGTGTGTGTGTGTGTGTGTGTGTGTGTGTGTGTGTGTGTGTGTGTGTGTGTGTGAGTGTGTGTGTGTGTGTGTGTGTGTGTGTGTGTATTTTACACGGTCGAGGTTTTTTCCAGAGATATTCCCGGAATAAAACTCTCCGCCTAGACATGTGTAAAAACATATTTCAAGAGATTTGAATGACGTCACTGAAATGGCGTCGTTTTGCTTTGTTAGCTTCGAAAACCAAATATGTCGTTCACGGCCCGGGCGAAAACGAAACTGCATACGGAATATTTGCTGATGTGCGTAAAGTTTCGCAAACAATAAATAAATAATGTTACACGGTGAATAAAGAAAAATTCACGTAAAGTCATATTTAACACTTTCGAATATGTTCAGATGTGATAAGATCTTTCGCTGCAGAGATAGTCCAGGAGAAAATTCTCCACAAGACATGTGTGAAAATATGTTGATTTTTTTAAATTGTAAATTACGTCATTGTATCGTAGGATGCATGCGTTTCTGCGTTGTTTCATTTCGTAAGCTACGAAAGCCAAATATTTCATTCACAAACCTGAATAAGAACAGAATTATTCTTATGAAAACAGCATACGGAATATTTATTGAGAGGATTTGGTCAAGCTAGAATATAACGCTGCTCCGTGCGACATTGTTTACTTAATTCTAGCTTGACGAAGCGAGAATTAAATAAAAATGGTGATCAGAGGACGATGCACGTCAAGGAAGTAATGAAATACAAAGAAACATTTTGTTCAGCATTATTAATTTTCAATTCGAAGGCGGCGAGCAAAATGCTTAGCGGTATTTCATCCGTCTTTACGTTCTGAGTTCAAATTCCGTCGAGGTCGCCTTTGCCTTTCATCCCTTTCGAGGTTGATGAAATAAGTACCAGTTGACCATTGGCGTCGTTGTTATCGACCGGCCCCTTTCCCCAACATCACAGGCCTTGTGTTTATTGTAAAAAAGGATTAATTCTCTGTCCAAGGAAAAATACCTTACGGTATTTCTTCCGGCTCTTCACATCCTAAGTTCAAATCTCACCAAGATCAACTTTGCCTTTCATCTCATCAGATCTGATAAAATAAAGTTCCAGTCAGACACTGAGGTTGGTGCTATCCACTAACATTCCCCTCCAAATTGCCAGCCTTGTTCCTAAACCAGAATCAATTATTAATTTTCCATCGTTAGATTGTAAGACTAAATAACCTCGGTATACTTCTTTTAGTTCTTTACATCTTGAGTTCATATCCCGCCAAGTAAACACTGTTTTTCATTCTTTCGGGGTCGATAAAATTAAGTTTTCGTCAAGCATTAGGGTCGATATTATCGACTATGCCCTTCCCCGCAAATTTCAGTTCTTGGACCCAGATTAAAAGAGATTATTAAGGGCAGTGCGTTGGAACTGTTACAGTGTTGGAAAAATTCTTTGCAGTACTTCTTCCGCACCGTATTCAAATCCCAACGAGGTCAACTTGCCTTTCATCCACCAATCGATAAAGCAAGTTACCAGTCAAATATTGGGGCCGATGGCATCGACTAACCTCTCCCTCCTCCAAATGTTAGACATTCGAAACAATTATCAGGTTTCCTTTCACCATTCTCTTTCACAATATTATGTTACAGTGGAAAGCAGCGAGCTGGCAGAAACGTTAGCACACCGGGCGAAATGCTTAACGGTATTTCGTCTGTCTTTATGTTCTGAGTTCAAATTCCGCCGAGATCGACTTTGCCTTTCATCCTATCGGGGTCGATAAATTAAGTATCTGTTGCGTACTGGGATCGATCTAATCGACTGGCCCCTCCACCAAAATTTCGGGCCTTGTGCCTAGAGTAGAAAAGAATATTATATTACAGTGGAAAGCGACGAGCTGGAAGAATCGTTAGCACGCCGGGCAAAATGCTTGGCGGTATTTCGTCCTTCTTTACGTTCTCAGTTCGAATTCCACCGAGGTCGACTTTGCCGTTCATCCATCCGGTGTCGATAAAATAAGTACCGATTGGGGTAGATGTCGATAAAAAAATTGAGTCGATAAAATAAGTACAGAGTGGGGTAGATGTAATCAACTTATCCCCTCCCGCGAAAGTGCTAGCTTTGTGCCAAAATTTGAAACCAATGTTATATCATGGTGGAATAACAAAGTCGTTAGAATCATTAGAGCTTCGGACGTAATACCTTGTATTTATTTACAGTCCCTTAGGTTACGAGTTCAAATCGATTAAATATACCTTGGTGTTTGATCGGTATTTTTTTTATCGATTCCAGTGTAATAAAAGAAAAAGTTGACCGTAACAGAATTTGATTTCTGACTCGCACAGGAATAGAATTAGTTATAATACTGTATTTGGCCAGTCTTCCCATAAATTCTATCTTTCCAATGCCTTAATTATTCCAACGTCCCGTATCAGACCAAACAGCAGAATGCCAATAACAGTAAATGGAAACAAACAAAAAAAACTGCAAAACGTAACAAAGTTATGGGGCTGCTGTGAAATGTTCTCTTAAGTAACAACGAGAGCTACTTAATGATTATGTAATATACATATATATATATATATATATTTATATATATAAGGGGCATTATATATATATATATATATGTATATACAAATATCATATCATATCATATCTGACGTCTTATAAGTACACTTTTTACATCCATCACACGAACGCAATGTGTCCCAGAAGATTGACCTGCATCTATAAACACGAGGTCAGCGTTTACGTTACTGGAAATTGATGGGTGAAGAAAGGGTCAATGAAAATTGAAGAACATTTTATAAACTTGTGCTCAGCAATAATATAATACTCCATCTCTAACTTGTAAACACGATAAGAATATAAGATCACTTGCACCAAAGATGGAAGTGGTCTATTCTATTCATATCACTTGAGAGAAATGTTTCTTCTATATGAAGTTAAGACGACCAAATCATTTCATAAACTTCGAACGCTATCTGGCCGTATTCGTGCTACATAGAGGGAAGCATGTTTCATGCCAAGCCTATCGCATAAAGCTCATTGAAAAACAACAAAGATGGAAGCTGTTGTTTCACAATCACCTTTAAAACTGAAAAGCTTTCTGCCAATTCAGTTGAGTGCATGCGGATCGTTATCTCCCAATGATCTGTGGAAAGCTATCTGACAATTATACATAAGAGGCCTGTCTGAGGATTATAATGATCAAGTATATATAATCCTAAATAATATATTTAATCCCAGATACCCTGTACCTGAAAAAAAGAGGTTATAGGCAGATCTGGAACACCTCTGCTCAGTTAAACAACGATAACATATAAATGATGTTACAATGTTACAATGATGTTACAATGATGTTACAATGAATTAAAGCTTACTTTGTCAAGCTGTAGTAAGTGTCGCCAGTGTGTACGATGTTTGGAATTTTTCGTATTGACTTGAATTGTTCATGAAGTTGTGTGAATCCAATAGTGGAAGCTGCCAAAAGAAAGCACAAAAAATCAGAGCATTATGATAGATGTATGATACTGTAGTCGGCATGAAGTTATGTCCATAGGTGTAGGAAATTATAATCATCGGGAGCCCCTCCGAAGATTTTAATCTTTCCACGATGTATAAGTTCGGTTGCTGTTGTTGCGACGGTTGCTTCTGCTATTACTGCAACTATTGCTGGTGTTGTTGTTGTTGTTTTGCTTCAGGTTATCCATAAAACTGAGAAGATATGTCATCAAAGGCGTTTCATTCATAACCATCTCATTTAGGATCTCACCAGCCTCCCATGATTCAAACATTAACTAACGTAGACCTCTAATGACATTGTCTTCTCTATGTTTTTCAATTCCACTAGAATCCCATCCACTCCTGACGCCTTTCTATCTGAGAATGAGCTACCTAGTTACCGCCAACGTCTCTACACAGTGTAATGTGCTGCGTTACATTTTTCCAAAGTTTCCCGTTTAAGGTGTCTTGGTGCACTGAACATTTAGTGAAGTGCTCTGCAAAGCGGTCAAGCACTTGTCCTTTTTTCCTGAAACATTGTTGAGCCATCAGCTGACTTCAGCTAATTGTTACTCCTTGCCTGAGGTCCGCATACAGCTTTCAGACCAGAATAGAAGCTGCAAATGTTATAGAAATCAGTAGCAGTTTGTAGCTTGATCGCAACTTTGCTTTCCAAACACTCCAGCTTTGTCTTGCAAGTCTACTTGCGGTATCTCCAAATTTAGCAGAGCTTGATCGAGTTTTTTTTCAACCCGAAGATATTTCTTGTGAGCTTGGTTATGTTGCTCTATAACTGAAACAAGAGCGTTATCCATGCAAATAAACCAGTCATATTTTTGTTGGGTTACCAGACGGAACTTCAGTTGCGCTATACACTGTTGTGCGAAGTAACGACTATCTTACATTCAAATTTATTCGTCTTTGTTATTTCTCATGAGTCCAGAACCTCGTCCTTATCTACTTCCAGAAATGATTTTGCATACTTATCCATTAACTTTCAGTTCCCATTTTAATTCGCTTGAAAGTTCCAGTTTTATTCCATTTGGAGACAACTAGGAGGGTTATCTTAGTATTTGGTGTTTTATAATAATTTTTATAACAATTTGCCATTCTCAACATCCACGTAAGCTTACAGCACTCGTGCCCAACTACCTAGTTACGCGGTGTAGCCTACACAACGTCAATGCTTTGACTACAAACACATCCGGGCCACTTTCCGTAATTCTTTGAGTTTCAAGATGGTGTTGGTAAAGAAGAACTCCTGCTCGAAGCAAAAATTGACAGAAAAGTTCTCCATTTGAATTGCACCTCCACACACTACCCTTTTTATTAACACTAGCCCTCTTTTCCGCTTCTTCTCTCATGCTAATTTTGAAATTACTCTTTAATACCAGTTTGCCTCTCTGGAGCATCCTGTGTATTGTAATTTGCAGATGATTGTAGAACTGTCCTTTTGCACCATTACGGTTAATTATTTTAGTGTCGTAAACACTGGATCGTGTGGTATAGCATCTCTTTCTGATGAGAACAAGGAAACTCATTATCCGATCATTCACAGCAGTTAGTTATTAGCCTATTTTGGCCATAATAATGTTATTTTATGGCCAAGTTTTCTCCAGCACGTGTCTCTCTTTTACTGGCTTCTCTGTCAAAATCATATCTGCCTCGTATCTACGACTGCCATATTCTGGCAGTCGGGTCTCGCAAAGAACTGCTATATCGATATTGTATTTTTCCAACTATAATGCCGTAAGTGCAGTGTCTCTTACCAATCTTTCCTATGTTTAGCAGTATTCTAACATTGCAATAGGTGAGATGAAAGTTCAAATTCTTGCATGGAATGGAATTTTTGCCACAGCTCGGACGCAATCACTGACAGTGCGATCCTCAGTGAACCAAGTGGTAACCAATCAAGGATACTTCTGCTTTTTCATCATTACTTCACAGCAATGCTTGCAAAATATTTAAGTGTTAATAACTTCTGCAGATACTAATAGCACATGCACACATACGCACATACACGTATACACACACTCTCTCTTTTTCTCTTTCTCTCTCTCTCTCTCTCTCTCTCTCTCTCTCTCTCTCTCTCTCTCTCTCTCTCTCTCTCTCTCTCTCTCCCTCTCTCTCACAGTTCTTACAGTATAATAAAAGCTGGTCTTTTCCTTTTGAGGTTGTACAGAATATCATGGAAATTCTCTGTCCCTCACCGCCAACTACTATGAACAAATTATTATCTCTCTTGTGTGAATTGTCCATTAGGGGACTTCACATGATTTTTAAAACTTCTTTACGTTGAATAAGAGAGAGAGAAGGGGAAAGAGAGGGAGAGAGAGAAAAGTGACAAAAAAAGAGGGAAAAAGAAAACTACCCACAAAGATTATACAAGCGTGTCGTAAGATTTGCTTTTAAATGATATTTTGGAGTAGGTGACCGGTTTTTTTATTTTATTTTATTTTTTAAACAAATATAACCCAAAGAAATTGAGTAATGGGCTGTTTCGATAAAAATCAATCATTACTAATCACATAATTCATTAAATACTTTCTCTCGGATCATCTATTAATTATGTGTTCAAATTTTGGAACAAGGCCAGCAATTTTGGTGGCGAGGTAAGTCGATTACATTGACTCCAGTGTTCAACTGGTACTTATTTTATCGACCCCGAAAGGGTAAAAGGCAACCTCGACCTCGGCGAAATTTGAACTCAGAACAAAATGCCGCTAAGCATTTCGCCCAGTGTGCTAGTGATTCTGGCAGCTCGCCGCCTTAGATCACTTATTAATTATGGCACGGGTTAATTATTTCTCGTTTGTAATATTTCTATAGTAATTATATTTGCATTTTTAAGGCAACGAGCTGACAGAATCGTTACCACGTCGGATGAAATGTTTAGCAGCATTTTTTCCAGCTTTATGTTCTAAGTACAAAAACCTTCCATCGGTGTTGATAAATAAGTATCGCTTGATGTGTATCTTTATAAGGATGTAAGGATGTTAATCTTTATAAGGATACACATCATAGAAAAACAGAATGGACTAAGTGGAGCAGGAACAAAAACGAGGACGGAAGTGTCAGTGAAGAGGTCACAGATGTGTAACGAAAGATTTCCGGACAATGGATATGATTTAAAATAAAATAAGAACAGTAATAAACGAGTGAAGAACGAATATATAGTGCGTGTGTTTTTTGGCAAAAAAAAAACCATCCTGAAATATGTATGTATGTATGTATGTATGTATGTATGTGTGTGTGTATGTATGTATGTATGTATGTATGTTGTTGTTGTTGTTGGCACTCCGTTGCTTACGACGTCGAGGGTTCCAGTTGATCCGATCAACGGAACAGCCTGCTCGTGAAATTAACGTGCAAGTGGCTGAGCACTCCACAGACACGTGTACCCTTAACGTAATTCTTGGAGAGATTCAGCTTGACACAGTGTGACAAGGCTGGCCCTTTCAATTACAGGCACAACAGAAACAGGAAGAAAGAGTGAGAGAATGCCGTGGTGAAAGAGTACAGCAGGGTTCGCCACTATCCCCTGCCGGAGCCTCGTGGAGCTTTAGGTGTTTTCGCTCAATAAACACTCACAACGCCCGGTCTGGGAATCGAAACCGCGATTCTATGACCGTCGTTTATCTTTCATCCTTTTTGGAATCAGATTATACTCCGTTACTAAGATCCTTCCTCCTTCCTCCCTCCCTCCTTCCCCCTCTCTCTCTCTCTCTCTCTCTCTCTCTCTCTCTCTCGCAGGAAGATATATTTATTGCTGCTAGTTTTAGAAAGGGATGGGTCCGCGTAGTTTACTCGCGCAAAGACGAAAAAAGTAAGAACGAACAAAACGTAAGGTTACGTTCTCGAGTCAAACAGACTGATAAGGGCCGGTTTCCCGGTTTCATAGCAAGCTTCTTACCACACTGCTACGCCTGCGCCTGTTCTTATTTCCTAGCCACGACTGTGAGTATATGCACACATACACGCATGCGCATGGTATACATATGCACGCACAAGCATAAACAGTAATGAAACATACGCACTTGTGTTCTATTATGACATGCGCACCTACGAGTACAAGTATGCACATACATACACATACGCACAACACCCTAATATATATGCCTACATAAATTATTAGGTCGTCAAGTATGAAATTTGTAGTAAGGTATATAGTAAACCTTGACAGCTGCTCATTTTGCGCCATTATTATATTTTGACAATCTTTATTTTTTTGTTAGAAAGCTGATACATCTATTTCTTTATTCTAACTCATTTTGCGCTTTATAAATTATTTATAAATCGTTTTTTCTATTTTTGTTTAGAGGTGGATAAGTTGGAAATTCGTAGTTTTGAAATATGAGTTCTTTCTTGGAATACAGCATCACAGGCAGCTCGGAATATTAATGGAGTATTTTATTCTAATGAAATACAGCAGACAGTTGGTTTGCAAAATTTCGCTCCGGTAACTTTGACCTCACAAATGAGCAGCGCGGTCGACCAGAAGCAAAGGTGGATAATGACGAACTAAAAAAGCCACCGTCAAGTCAGATCCATCTCAAAGTGCCCATGAATTATCGTTGTTGTTTGGTGTAAGCAAGCAAACAATATTGACTCACCTAGTTCAAAAGGGTAAAGTGGAAAAAGTTGGATAAGTGGGTTCGACATGAACTCAATAAAAACCAGAAACAGCAACGTTTGGAAGCCTGCATTATGTTACTTTCTTGTCACAAAATGAATCATTTTTGAATCGAATTGTAACGTGATGAGAAATGGATCCAATAGAGCAACCGTAAATGTTCAGCACAATGGTTGGATGAAGACTATCCACCAAAACACAGTCCAAAAAGCAAAATTCATCAAAAGAAGCTGATGGTGTGTGTTTGGTGGTCTGGTGCAGGTGTGATCCATTATGATTTCATTAAACCTGGCTCATCAATCACGGCCGAAGTATACTGCAGCCGACTGGACCAAATGAAGCAGAAACTTACAACAAAAAAACAGCCTAGATTAGTCAAGAGATCCCCTCCTATTTTATTGCAAGACAACGCCAGACCACACATCGCCAAAAGGACATTGGCGAAACTACTGGTGTTGGAGTTGGAAGTTCTCTATCATCCACCATACTTACCTGATCTTCCACCCCCCACCCCCACCCCACTGACTACCATTTCTTCTAGAATTTGGCTAACTTTTTGATAAGAAAAAAATTTAATTTTGACGATGTTGTAAAACAGGCCTTCCAAGATTTTATTGACTCAAGATTGCCAGGCTTTTACAGTTCCGGGCTGGACAAGCTACTGCTGAAATGGCAAGAATGTATTGACAATATGGGTGCATACTTTGATGAATAAAACTATTCCTTGTATTTATAAAACATTAGCAAACTTTTTCTTCTTTTCTACAAATTTCATACTTGATGACCTAATAATTCCAGTAAGGACGGGTCTGTGCTTATAATATTTGTAATCCCTTGCTTCAAGTGTGGTTAGATCAATGCTGATGTAGGTGTTCGATTAGAACATTTGTTCTTCGATACCTACCATCAACTGGAAAACAGTGAACAAAGAAGAAATGATTTCCATGAAGCACTAGAGGTGCTATTGTGATATACAGTTACAACCACGACTTTCTGGATGCTAATGATCCGGAAACTCTTATAATCCGCACTAATTTACATTAATGACAGGTACCTGTATTTGATTTAATTATTTAAGTGAATTTAAAATTCGTTTAATTTCACAGCATCGCTACATGGAAATCACTTTGTCCGTCTTTACATTGAGATCCACCGAGATCGACTGTGCCTTTCATCTCTTTTTTGGTTCATAAGTACCAGTTGAGTATTGGGATCGATGTAATCGACATACTCCCTCCCCTGGAATTGCAGGCAATACATTATTTAATTTAGAATGTGTTGACTAAGGTGATCACACCCGCTTTGGAAAAACCAACAAATATACTATCCACTCAATTTTGCCAGCTGAGTGGACTGGAGTTACCTGAAATGAAGTGTTTTGCTCAAGAACACAACGTGTTGCCCGGTCCAGGAATCGAAACCACAATCTTACAATCATGAGTGCAACACCCTAACCACTACCAAATATATTCACAAGGCTTTATTCGGCTCGAAGCTGGAGTAGAAAACACTTGCCCAAGGTCTTGTGTATGTAGTCGAAAGGAGCTGAAGACCGATAGTTTCCCCTTTAACCAAGCCCTCATCAATTTTGTTCAAGTTTCACTTGAAAAGAAAAGTTAGGGTGGAGAAGAAAGAGCTACCTTCCAACAATTTTGTTAAAAGATAGATGAACGTTGCATAAATGGCCCGAGTGAACGACGGGCCTGCTCAAAGCATGCACTTGTAGATTGAAGAAGGACGATGTGAGGGAGCACTTGCCCCCAGGGATCAGGGTGACTGTCGTTTGGGGTGGTCTCCACGAATAGCCAGAGGTAGTTTCACTCTTTTGAGGAATTATCCATTGTTATCATTTCATTTTGTTAGTGCTTTTACCGTTTGCACCCCCTTTATCTAACCCCACATTGTATTGTCCTGTACCGTCCCTAATGCTTTTTGTAAACCCTTAGTGGTTAATAAAGAAAACATCATCATCATCATCATCATCATAATCATTATTAGTAATAATAATATTATTATTATTGCCTAGCGAGATCGTGGTTTCAGTTCCAAGACCGGGTTCTGCATTGTGTTCTTGAGCAAAACACTTCATCTCACGTTGCTCTGCGATCATCTTGACACCTGACACTGGCACCTGTTCAGGCAACATCGATTTGGTGAACGGAGTGAGCTAATGTACAGAACATGTATTTGTTCACTATAAGCAAATCATTTGTGCAGGTCTTCGACGGGAGAGTCCAACATCATCATCATCATCATCATCATCATTATTATTATTATTATTATTATCATTATTATTATTATTGATAAGGTGACGGGCTGGCAGAATTTTCGCACGCCGGGCAGAAGGTGAACGGCATTTCGTCCGTCTTTACGTTCTAAGTTCAAATTCCGCCGAGGTCGAGTTTGCCTTTTATCCTTTCGGGACCGATAAAATAAGTGCCAGTCCAGCCCTGGGGTCGATGTAATCGACTTGTCCCCCTGTCCCAAACTTGCTGGTCTTGTGCCAAAATTTGAAACCATTATTATTATTATTATTATTATTATTATTAGTCAAAACGAAGAGCGCGATTTTAGATGTTTTATTTTTTGAACAACATTTCGACAGAACGTCTGTCTTTCTCAAGTTCAAACCAAAAGGTGATTGAAAATTCAAAATTTCAGAAACCAAACGTAGACTATGAACGTGAGTAATCAGCGTCCATACGTTGATAGAATGACATCATCAGCTTTTGTCAGTTTTTTAATAAGCAGAAAGAAAGAAAGAAAAAGGAAGACGACAAAGTTACTG
>NC_068985.1:126323715-126324832 GCF_001194135.2 Octopus bimaculoides
TTATTATTATTATTATTATTATTATTATTATTATTATTATTATTATTATTATTATTATTATTATTATTATTATTATTATTTTATGTTTGACTTTGCATTTGTACAAGTTGGATCCAAGTTTCATCCAGAGACCTCAAGAGACAAGTTAGAAGTTCATGTAGGTGTTTTACCTAGGGTACCATATATTTGGATTTGTACAGTTTTGTTCTTGAGAATGTTTAAGAAATCATAAGAAAATTATGTGTTTGTTTTAAAATTTGAGATCACATAGACAGTATTTTACGTAAGATATGGGCAGTTCCCATGAGCACTATCTTTTGAACTTCAGCCATTTTGGGGTTTCCTGGTTTCTTTTTTGGGGTTTCCTGGGGTTTCGGAGTTTTATTATTATTATTATTATTATTGATAAAACAGAAATTATTAATGAATTTAACGAGAAAACGTTATCGTGTTATGAAATAAACGGGGCATTATCGTGCCATAAAAAGAATATGTAAGAATGCCACAAGGGGTGACAAGTGTAGATTTACCCGAAATGCGAAATAAGAGTGACGGGGCGATCAGAGCTACATCTTTAACCATAGGTTTCCTCGATCAGTGCGAGCCTATGGTTGAGCAACAAGTGAATATAAAATAAACGAATAAAACGGAAAAAAAGAAACAGAAAGAAAAAGAAAACAAAATAAGAGACGTAAGCAAAATGTATGAAAGTATATAAAAGCCCTTCCTTACCATAATCAAGACCTTTTTGCGTTATACGCGTGACTACGCCTGGGTCTCCAGCTGAGCTGGTTTTCATTAGAAACAGCCCGAGAATTACGAACGAAAGAAAGACGTCGGTTAGCATTTTGTAATCAGCTTCAGTGAAGTCAAGCTGTGTGTGAAGTCTGTTTATCAAAATAAAATGATCCTCTCCTTTTTATATGCCGATATCCTTTTTGTTGGTAATTACTACTACTACTACTACTACTACTACCACTAATATTACTAGTAGCAGCAGCAGCAGTAGTAGTAGTAGTAGTAGTAGTAGTAGTAGTAGTAGTAGTAGTAGTAGTGTGGTATTGTATTATTACTGTTGTTGTTCCTATAATGTTTATCTTGAGTGTATCTGTATATA
>NC_068985.1:126324878-126326562 GCF_001194135.2 Octopus bimaculoides
TATATATATATATATATATATATATGTATGTATATATGTATGTATGTATGTATGTATGACATATTTGTGTGTGTAATTATATACACTCACATACACATTGCAATAATATGTGTATGTATGCTATTATATATCATTTTTATACACGTAATTATGTATTATACAATTGTATACACGTATACAAACACACACACACATATATACACACATATACACGTACATATATACATTAATGTGTGTGTGTGTGTGTATGTGTGTGTGTGTGTGTGTGTGTGTGTGTGTGTGTGTGTGTGTGTGTGTGTGTGTGTGTGTGTGTGTGTCGTTTGAAATCATGAAAGTGAACACGAAAAAAATCACACATACAAACAATAACAAAAGAAAATGAAAGAAAAAAGCTAATATATACTTATAATTCAGGGTTAATTATAAGACATGCACACTGACACACACACACACAGAAACACACATATATATATACGTATTCACACAACTACATATATACTGTACACATCTTACAATCATGTGTGTGCGTGTGTGTGTTGTATTTACTGTTTCTAATTATTTTTCATTGCCAACAAGAAAATGAAAAAGAAAAGACAAAAGTGACATGGAAAAAGCAGCTCTGCAAAACACAGGTACACACACACACACACACACAATCATACACACGCACGCACACACACAATCATACACACGCACATACACACACATACACGTACATACACACACAGATGTACATACGTACGAGTAAGTTGATGAACATACACATGTACACATGACATGTTTGCATATATACATATATACATACATACATACATACATACATATATATATGTGTGTGTGTGTGTGTGTGTATGTATGTATGTATGTATGTATGTATGTATATATGTATATATATATATATATGTATATATATATATATCTGTGTGTGTACATATATATATGTATGTGTGTGTATATATATATATATATATATATATATATATATATATATATAAAAGCATGTGTGTGTATATGTCTGTGTGTACGTGTGTCTGTGAGTGCGTGTATACATACATAAAAACATAAAGATCCTCATGCACAAAAGGCAAACCAGAAACCGAATAGAAAACATGAAAGAGGATAGAAGAAAAGAAACCCAGACAAAACAGAGGTGGTGGGGAGAAGGAGGAGAGATAAGTGTGAATAAGTAAAACACAATGAAGAGAAGAGAAAAGAGAGAGAGAGACGAACAGAGAAAGTTAGAGAAAACTTAGTGTGGAAATAATACGTGAAACAAAAGTAAGAGAGGAACAAATAGAGACAGCAAAAGAGATGGAGAGAGAAGTGAGGAGAAAGAATAAGTGAAACACATGACGAAAGAGAGATATGGAGGGGAGGTACAGGGCAAATGTAAAAGCCAAAGCAAGCCAAGAAATAAGAACTTGAGAACTCGGGAGAGAGATTAACCTACCTTTAGTTAATTACAGAACCCACGGTAGCACAAGGTTAATGAATAGGAAAGAGAGATAAAACAGACCGCGACTCTACTTCGTCGTAGGGTTTCGGTATTGACGTTGGGAAGAGTGGTATACAGGAACTTATGTGTGCATGTAACATACATGCATGCATACATACATACATACACACATACATGCATACATACATGCATATATGTATATATATATATATATATATATATATATAT
>NC_068985.1:126328647-126331551 GCF_001194135.2 Octopus bimaculoides
TAGAAACTATTTTACGTTAAACTCAAAGATTATTCAATATCCTATTGGTCAGTTAAAGTCTAGACAGTGTCACGTGACAACTTGATGGGGCTGCCTGCTGGAGCCTAGCAGCAGGTATCTAAAGTGAAATTTGACAAGACATTCAGTCGGCCGCTGACACTCGCTGACGCTGCCAGGGAGAGGCCAGGGAACAGAAGAAAGAAGACATGCACTCAACACCAGAGCTGAAGACACCCCCGAAAAGGGGGGGGCGCCACGTCAAAACGGTAGAGGAGTAGGGGCCGAAACCAGACCTGGTTCCTCCTGATGATGTCTTGAGCTAACTGGATCCTATAAAGGAGCTGTTGTGGTAGCAGACCACAAAACATGGTTGAAATTCCTCCATTCTTCCTGGGCGAATACAGACATTATTCTTTAACAAGAAGTGTATTGAATATTGAAGTTGCAACCAGCTAAGCCATTATCGGACTATGGTACCTCTGAGTTCATCTTGGTTTTATATAACTTCTGTTAAGTTAAAATTTTCTTTGGTAAGCTGAGATCTGTTGAATAAATAAATTATGTTGTATGGTAGGTTATGATACAGAGATGTTATAGAAATTCTTTATTGATTATATTGTGAAAGGCCTAAATATCACCAGCCTGACGACCATCTAAAACTCACCACCTGCTTACATTCTTTTGTGAACCCTTCAAATCTCCATTACCTAAAAGCTGGTACACCTAAATAAACACCCCTAATTACAAAGATTTAAATACTGCACGGAACTCTGAGCTTTAACCTCCACATTCTGAAAACAAAAGGTTAAATATCCCATTAATATCACCTTCTACATGACTACATTCTTTTCTGAGCCCCTATGACCTGAAGATGGTACTCCTAAATAGACTCTTCTGATTGCATGCATGAATAAATTCTGAACAATAACATAACCCGTAATGTAAATTAATTGTACTTATTTGCTGGTTAACTTTTCAAATTCATACAAAGAAAGGAAGTGTAAGACAGGAAGTGTAAGACAGGAACTGAAAGAAAGGAACTGAGGGATAGGTTCGCTCGAGTGTTTATATTCATTCCAGACATTTTGGATGGTAACACAGATGTATTTCTGACTACATGAATGCACTGTGAATAATATCTGCAGAATATAAATAATAAATATGAAACATAAGATAATAGCTATAGGAATAAGAATACAAAGATATAAAATATATAGAAATACAAAAAGTAGAAAATTAAATATGTGCGTGTGTGCGCGCGCGCGCGCGTGTGTGTGTATGTGTGTGAAAATTTTGTTCTAATGGATGAATTTTAACAAACTAAAACTTTTGAAAATCAAATGATAAATCTGTCAATATATGTGTGTATGTGTGTGCAAGTATATATATATATATGTATATATATATATATACATACACACATATATATATAGATACATACAAACACACAAACACACACACTCACACACGTACACGCGCACACACGATTCGCTGTGCGCATGTGATATCTCACTCCATGGTAGCATTGACATACTCTTCATTATTATCATCACTACCACGTGCATTTCTCGTTTTCAGATCTATATTTTGATTTCTTTGTTTGAAAAACGTAACTACTCCAGGGAAGGTGCGTCATTTCCTGATGAAAGTAACCGAATTTCAGTTGACTGATGGACTGATGTCGAAATCCTATATCCAATGGTGGAAAACAGTTTTAAGGCAAGGTATTACTCACATAGACATTCATTACACAGTCCCAGTAAGGATCACTAAGAATTAAAAAAAGCAAAAAGAAAAAAAAACAAAAAGAAAAAAACCCAAAAAGCTATCCAGCTACGTATGGCAATTACGTGAAGCTAATGATAGTAATTCAAAAATACCATGGGTGGTTGTTTTGGTAGTGGTGGTCATAGTGATGGCGTTGTTGGTAGTGGTAGTGACTATCTTGTTTAGGTGTTGCAGTGGCCATCTTGTTTATATGTTGCACTATTGTTGTCGTTTTTGTTTTGGTGGATATGGCGGTGGTGGTGGTGGCTGTCGTTATGATGGTGTTTGTTTTGGTGGTACTCGTGCTAGTCGCGCAGCTGTTGGTGATATACTATTGTCATTAATTTTTGGCTGTCACTCTCTTCATTATTGCTTAGGCCATTGTTGACGAGGAAAAGTCGTTTCTGTTCTTTTCTCTTTTTCTTGACAGTGTCATCGCTGTATTTGTTTGGCTGCATTTGTTGTTCCGCTTTGCTTTTCCTTCTTCCTCTTAGTACACTTGTTATTCTTATTCTTATTTATCATCCTTCTCATCATCATGATCATGATCATCATCATTACTACTACTACTACTACTACTACTACTACTACTACTACTACTACTACAACAACAACAACAACAACAAAAATGCTTATAATTATTCTTTTTCTTAATGTTAACCCTTCGTGGTCAATAAAGAAGTCATCGTCATCATAATCATTATCATCATCATCGCCATCATCATCATCACCATCGTCATCATCATCATCATCATCATCATCATCATCATTAACGCATTTTTTCAAGGCGGTGACCTGGCAGAATCATTAGCACGGCAGGCAAAACGCTTAGCGGCATTTCGTCTGTCTTTACGTTCTGCATTCAAATTCCACCGAAGTCGACTTTGCCTTTCATCTTTTCGGAGTCGATAAATTAAATTACTAGTGAAATACTGGGGTCGATATAATCGACTAGTCCCCACCCCACAAATTTGAGGCCTTGTGCCTCCAGCAGAAAGGATTATTATTATTATTATTATTATTATTATTATTATTATTATTATTATTATTATTGAGTGAGAGAGCAGTGTACGCCATCAAAGTGACACTGGGGTAAAATATACGAAGCCCAATATACCCATCATGACTACCCGTCTG
>NC_068985.1:126331703-126341467 GCF_001194135.2 Octopus bimaculoides
TCTCAACACATGGCTATGATGCTCCACCACTACTTCTGCTCATGATCAGAGATGCACATATCGTCAGCCACCAAGGGACATGCTCAACTGGTTACGGTCAAACAACCGACAAGCAAATCTGTGATATTGAGTAGAATATTTGCTGTAGCCCATCTTTTTATACCAAGACAAAACAATGTACATGATAACACTTCCAATCAGTTAAGATCAGAAGCCATGAGAGCCACTGCCTGGTACTGCATCCGGGCATTTATTATTATTATTATTATTATTATTATTATTATTATTATTATTATTATTATTATTATTATTATTCGTCAAATTTCTTGTTCTCTTTTACTTGTGTTTATTGTTGATATCCCTGTTTATCATCAATCACAAGGTTTCCTTGTTAAAATAATGCAGACAAGACACCAAGACTCGCTATTATTTTGCATTGTTGACGCTGAACTTGAATATTGAGAAATTAGTCTGTAATATATTTGTGTTGTTTTCTTTCTGCTTCTTCTTTTGTATGTGTGATTTGTAAATTGTAGGGTTGTAGACGTTGTAAGTTTGTGGTGGAAGGAAGAGAGTAATTAAAGGGCAATACATACGTAGATCCTAGAAGAATAAAAAGAAGCAAACGAGAAGTATATGAAAGGGGAGAGAAAAAAGGTTGGTAGATAAATAGAGAGAGAGAGAGAGAGAGAGAGAGAGAGAGAGAGAGAGAGAGAGAGAGAGAGAGAGAGAAGGAGAGAGAGAGAGAGAGAGAGAGAGAGAAAGGAATGAGAGAAGGTGGGTGCACAGATAAAAAGACAGACAGACAGACAGACAAAAAGGCAAGCAGGGGGATTGATAGATGCAGAGATAAAAATGTGTGTGTGTAGATACATACATACATACATACATACATACTTGAAGAGGCAAGTTGCGTATTTGGCATGGGAGACTATCGAAAATACGATGAATACTATCCCCAACTTTGGAACCACAACTACCAGCCTTGTTAGATAACTGGTTAATCTTCAGAGGAATTAACTGAGGCAGCCTTTTATTCACGATCGTAGTGATTTTCGACAGAAACTTGAATTTTGCATGCAGAGAGTTACTACCAACAACACAATCGAGGAACAGAACAAAAACAACAGCTCAACAGGTAAACAAACTCATTTCTCTTGGAGTTATGAATTGAATAATGATCTATTTAACTGCTACGAAAAAGCGAAACAAAACCCCGCTGTTGGCTATATGAATCGATTGAAATCATATTTGGACGATCTGCATCCAGAATTAAATCATTTTACTGCGAAGCAACTACGCCAACAAGCAACATTCGTAGAACAAAATGAAGGTTAATAACTAACTTTATTTTTAAAAAATCGAAAATTAACCTTTTTTCCAACTCTATAAACAAAAACGAAAATGTGAATGATATAAGGGCATCACGCGGTTTCGCAGCTAGCGACATTCCAACAGATTCCATAGTGCTTGCCAGCCAAACTACATTACTAGCTCAAGTAATTGACCAACTGTCCCCCTACTACGGTAAATACTACTATGGTAAATAGCAGGCACAACCGCAATGATTATTGTAGTAGTAGTAGTAGTAGTAGTAGTAGTAGTAGTAGTAGTAGTAGTAGTAGTAGTAGTAGCAAGCAGCAGCAGCAGCAGCAGCAGCAGCAGCAGTAGTAGTAGTAGTAGTAGTAGTAGTAGTAGTAGTAGTAGTAAGGATTATATGCCGGTGAAATGTGCCCTTACTGAAATTTTCCGAGAAAAAATTATTCTGGCTTTGAAGGACTCTTTCGAGGAGAGAGAATTCTGTACCAAAGTAAGTAAAACTCCACCAAATACAGTATTAAAAGCTGTTGACGAAATTGATGATGAGTATTTACAACAGTGTGATGAACCTACATACTGGCAGATTAACGCCTGTCTATATGCTCTGGCTGTGGACGCGCAATGGCCCAGTGGTTAGGGCAGCGGACTCGCGGTCATAGGATCGCGGTTTCGATTCCCAGACCGGGCGTTGTGAGTGTTTATTGAGCGAAAACACCTAAAAGCTCCACGAGGCTCCGGCAGGGGATGGTAGCGAACCCTGCTGTACTCTTTCACCACAACTTTCTCTCACTCTTCCTGTTTCTGTTGTACCTGTAATTGAAAGGGCCAGCCTTGCCACACTGTCACGCTGAATATCCCTGAGAACTACGTTAAGAGTACACGTGTCTGTGGAGTACTCAGCCACTTGCACGTTAATTTCACGAGCAGGCTGTTCCGTTGATTGGATCGACAGGAACCCTCGATGTCGTAAGCGACGGAGGGTCAACAACATATGCTCTGGCTACTACTGCAAAACAGTACATGAATGATATTCAAAAAGTAAACAAAACCGATATAACAAAGAAAGTACCATCCTGGGTTTTGAAGACAGAAAAAAAGGTAACTGGTTTACGGAAGACCATCATGTAATGATGCTTATTGCAAGCAAGCAAGCAAATCACTATACGTTCCACCAACAGAAAGTAAAGAAGGAGATAGAAATGATGTTTGGAGACAGCAAAAAGGGGACACTCACTTGCAAACTGATTAGCCTCAAACAGGGGCTAATTGCTGTCAGTGAAAAACTCCGACATCAGAAGAGAATAACTGAGAGAACATTAAACAAAAAAATTAACCGCAACCAGGCAGCAGTATACAGAATCATGAGAGGAGGAGCAATAAATATCAGAGGAATTCCTTCACGAGAAGACAGACTCCTTCTGAAGGAAAATCTGAAGTGAAGAGAAGGAATTTAACCAAGATACTCTGTGACTGGAAGAAATCCGAAAAAGTTATTATTCTTGCGTTACATCCAAGACATACAACATTGGTGGTGAAACTCTTGTAACTGTGATCCAGAAACTCCAGGAGGAAAAAGCACCTGGAAGAGACTTGATTGTTGTATATTGGTACAAGATGCTAACATTCTACCGACCATATCTTATCAATTTGTACCAGCAAGCTTTCATTGGGAACAGTAGCATACCACACTGGTTGGCTCTGGCAGAGACAAAGTTGATCCCCAAATGCAGAGAAAAAATTGATCCCCAAATGCAGAACCACCCACATGGCAAAAAACTACCGGCCAATTGCATGCCAGAACTTAATGTATAAGATGTATACAGCATGTTTAAACCTCTTCCTCCAGGACCATTGTGAAACCAATAACATTATCACAGCAGAAAAAGCAGATGGGAGGAAGGGAGTTTGAAGATGTGTCGAGCAACTGTTAATCAACAAAACTGTGATATCAGAGGTGCGAAAGTATAGGAGGAACCTAGTTTCAATGTGGCTAAACTACAACAAAGCCTTTGACTCTGTTCCCCACTCATAGATTCTAGAAACCCTTCATCTTGCTAAAGTTCCAGTGAGAATAATCAAAGCCATAGCTGACCTGACTTCATCGTAGGCCACCATTTTGAAATTAAACACAAAGAGTGACTGTATTATCACCAATAAAATACAATGTCGCAAAGGCATATTCTAAGGAGGCAGCCTCCCTGTGATGTTTATACTTTCTATAAACCCCTTGGCATTCATGTTAAAGAAAGCTGAAGGATATCTCACTGGTTCACAAGAAAACAGGAATACCAAAATTACACACTGTTCGTTTGTGGATGACTTAAAACTTTAAGCAAAGAATATGCAGGAGATGAAAAAGAGTCTTGACCTTGTTACAACATTCTCAAAGGATGAAGGGCTGGAGTTTCGTCAGGATAAGTGTTTTTATATGGTTGTGAAAAGGGGGAAAATTATAAACCGGACTAGTAACATCAATGATTTGACTGTTACCCCTGCATCTAACAAGGAATGTTACAGGTATCTAGGGGTGGATGAAAATATATCTTACACCTCTAACAAAACACATGTCACTAAAGAATACTACAGCTGAATAAAGAAAATTCGGACCTCAGAACTCTCTACATTTAATAAAGCAGTGGCCCACAATGAGTTTGCAGTGCCAATACTCATACCAACATTTGGGCTGCTTGACTGGACACTTGATGAGATCCTAGCCATTGATGTGAAAACCCGAAAAATGCTAACATGCTCACATAATTTCCACATAAACAGTGACGTAGACCGCCTCTACCTAAAACGTAAACAAGGCGGCAGAGGCTTAACATCGATCCAAAATGCCTTTGAATGTCGCATCATATCCCTTCGGCAACATCTTTCTGCATCCATGTGTCGAAGTGAATCCCTTGACCAAGTTTGCATACATGAGGCTGATAACACCATAAGACATGGAAGGCAGCTCCTTGAGCAACACTCTGTGTCTGATAACCTAGAATACATGCCCAAAGAAGTCGCACGACTCTACCGCAACGTATCATTAGATGAAAGGATGAACCTATATGAGCAGAAGACTATGCATGGATATGTTAGTAGAAAGCTCCGTGATGATAGTAACATCGATCATCAATGCATTTTATCATGGACCAATAGCCGGATTACTATCTCCCACTTTGAAGGGTAAGAGTTTGCAATCCAGGAACAGGAAATATCAACCAAGTACCGGATGCACAAAAGAGATAGAGATATGGGGAAAATCGTTAAATGTGACAGTCGATGCAGACTTTGTGGCGTACACACTGAAGATATCACCCACATCATAAGCAGTTGTCCGAAAATGTCATCAAGGTATTATTTACCGATGAGACATGATGCTGTAGCTAGGACACTCTATAATGAAATCCATCGGAAGGATAATCCCGAGGACAAAGAAATGAAAACCCACAATATGGTAGAAGCTGCAGCCACTCATAATGAAAAGGAATACGGGTGGAATGTCCCAGTGAAGATCTCAATAAAATATAAGCACAACAGACCTGATATAATGATTTGGGATAGAGAAGAGAAATTGTGCACAGTTGTGGAAATTAGCTGCCCAACCGATGTTAACATAAAGCTAAAGATCAGTGAAAAAGAGAACACCTATGCTGAACTATTGAGAAATCTGCAGTTACACTATCCAGATTACAAGTTCAGGTTTATATCTGTAATCATTGGGGTCCTAGGATATGTAACACACTATCTAAATACCAATCTTGAGACATTAGTCTCCTCAAAACCAGAAAAGAGAAAGCTTATTCGAAGACTACAGATCCAATCCATCACTGGAACCGTAAAAGTCTGTAAAACCATCCAGAAATTTATCATTTAAATATATATGAGCATGTCTAGATATGTAACTATATGCATGAGAATACATACATAAAACATACAAATCTGCTCATGCATACATACATACATACATACATACATACATACATACATACATACATACATACATACAAAAATACCGTTGTTGGCGTTGAAATTCCAATGAAGGAACCTTGGATCCAGATTAGGAACTGGTTCGTTTTCTATTGGCAAGAAATCTTGAAATAAATTGAATAATGAGAAACATATACACATACAATATATGCATGTATGTATATATGTATATATAAGAGAGAAAGATAGATAGATTGCTCGAAGGATATTAAGACAGACATGTAAATAAAAAGATAGATAGATAGATAGATAGATAGATAGATAGATAGAAAGAAAGAAAGAAAGAAAGAAAGAAAGAAAGAAAGAAAGAAAGAAAGAAAGGTAGGTTAGTTCGTTCTACGTGACACATTCTACCAGTATCCGAAGTGTTTAGTTTTAAAAAATTAATTAAAAAATCTGGCCATCAAATTGAAAAGAACCTATTAAGGTTTTAACAAGGACAATAAACAACAACATTGTAAAGGAGTTTAAATAATCAGTTGAGAAATATTCTATTGTCAAGCTGTACTACAAACATAAAGGCACGTGGTTTTTGTCCCTGAATCGTTGTCTGTCTCTGCTTACTTCTTTGTCTGCCTCCAACTATCTCTTTTTCTCAGGCACTCAGAATACACCCTACCATCTTAACATAGAAATTAATGAATGCCACAAGATGTTATGACTGGAAGTGTTTTTATTAAACAACAACTTAGAACAAATTAGAGGAAGTTAGATGCTCGTTTGACCTTCTAGGTAGACCCCAAAAAAGAACTCTCAGTCAATTCCATTGGATGAGTTAAGACTAGATACTTTTTATTTGACGTAAGACGAGATGGTTACGGTAGAACTCATTAAACCATACCTCCGCTCGACCACAGCTAACCTAAGACAACATTCTCAATATACAAATAATATCACTAACAGCTCGATATTACCAAATACATGTATTTTCCTGTCCCCATCACCACCATAATCAATACTGTGTTTTCTTTATCGATCAGTCAGTGAGGAGAGCAATGCCTGTGACCCCTTTTCGTGGGATAAGGAGAGAGGGAGGAAAGCATCCTTTAACTGGGACCAACAGGTGGAGCTAAGCCGTGCGGCAGATTAAGTCAACACCCAAATAGGCCAAAGCGAAATTTGAACTCAGAATGCAAAAGGGCCGGAACAAATACCACAAAGCTTCCAAGCTGACGCACTAACGATTCCATTAATTCCCCCCACTCCTTTTACTTGTATTTTAATTATCGATACTAGAAAGATGAAAAGCAAAACGATGGCCTGATTTAAACTCAAGCCACAAGGAGGAACCAGAACAAATACTGGAAGGCGTTTTGTCCAAAGCTCTAACACTCCAACGAATTTGCTGCCTATGCAACCTACTATTGCTACAACTACTATGAATAATAATAATAATAATAATAATAATAATAATAATAATAATAATAATAATAATAATAATATACACATAAGTGTGTGTCTGTATATGTGTATACACACTCATATATTTAATTCTTTGGCATTTCCAAACTTCATAACGTAAGTTTGGATCTTACACAGAAACAATACTCCATCGTTGAAATTTAGTCAACTTCAACAGTAAAGGGTTACATGCTAAACTTTAGAAAAGACATATTTTCTTTGTCTTGCTTTCGGATTAAATTTGCAAAATATCAGTCTAGACGGTTTTTATTTGCTTGAAAACGAAATTGCAAACACCAATGGTTTCTCTTACCATGGAACAATCTTAGAAATTTAGAGTACATATGTAAATTTATAATCTGTGTTGAGAAATTTTAGAGCTCGGAGTAGTCAGTTGGTCAGAAATGTTCTCCTTACAAGTTTTGAGCGAAATGTTCATATTCCCTAAGCAAACAGGCCCCCAAAACTGAAAATCATTTATCTTTTGTTTGTGTTTTGCATAACTCTCTTAAGTCTTTTGTGTCGGATATAATGAGAATGTTTCACCAAAACTTATGTTAGCATGAGTGTTAGATTGTCGAATCTGTAAGATTAGGCCCACAGCTATCGCTGGGGTTTTGTTGCTTTTTCACCCCAGATCTTTGCGTTCTGTGTTCAAATTTTAACACTATCAATTTTTAAAGTATTTTTTTAAATCCCTAACATGTCAAAGAAGAATTCAATGCACTCAATATTAGAAAAGTATTTTATCTTTTTCTGGACCAATCCTTCTTATGGATAGTTTTGTACATTGTTTTAGTGACAACATTACATCATATCAAAAGATATGACGTTAAAGACATATCGTCCACTGATATGTAATATAAGTACCTTCTGTTGCTTTTTAAAGTTATAAGCGTTTTACTCTATTTTTTGTCCTACTGATTTTTAATAGTTATCTGTTGTTCTTGGATTGCAAAATCATAACTTTTGAAATGTGATGTGATGCAACGGTCATCGGTACAAGAAATGCCAATTTGACATTGGCCGCATTTTCAAATTTCCAGGATAGATGTGCAATCACAACCATTTGTTGATATACAGAATATTTCTCCACTAGGCTTTTCTAAGATGATTTTGTCCAGAGGTTCTGAAGAAACATAATCAGGAACTAAGAATTTTTTGAGTTTACATCCGTCTGTAATATTTTGCTCTTATATATTTGAAAACTTAATTTTTGTATTTGTTTCTTGCTAGTATTGCTGTAGCAATTCTCTTGCTTACTTTGGTAATTTCATTACCACTTGCGCTACAGGTATCTTGATGATGTTGTTTAAGAGCAGGAGTTCTCAACCGCTTTAGAGTCACCACTTACTGTCACGTGGAAAACTTTTCTACCATCCGCCTGTATAGTAAATATCCAAAAAAGAATCAAAAAATTAACTAAAAATAAACAGTTTTTCCGTTACAAAATACTTTATTGGAAGTAATTTAAAGTAGTAACGTCAGATGTTTGGCACACGCAATATTACCAATGTCAAAAATCAACACACATTCTAGTGTTCTGAATTTAACATCAGTTTTAGACTTTCAATGCTTGATGTTTGTAAAGGTTCTGTTTTTACAATGAAAATTTTCAACGTATAAGGAAATGTTAATCACAAAAGATAAGTCTATTTTGGAACCATTGAATCTATTTTTCATGAGCATAAAGTCCCACTGACAAACATCGTTGCCTGCTATGATGAGTATGAACTGAAATTTCGAATCCTGTTTAGCAGCTAACTGCATGACATTTACTACAGCAACTGCTACTACTACTACTACAAATACTACTACTGGAAAGACTTCCTCCCGCCCCCTACCCCTCACACACCATTTTCTCCCAATTTTTTTGTTTTTTTCTGCCAAAAACATCTGTTTTCGGATACGGAGATTCCGGAAAATTGCCAAAAATCGGCATTTTGAAATTTCGACCACCCCCGTTCCTCCCCAATTTCCTCATTTTTCACTTTTTTCCGTAACCCTAAACGTAACGTTAACCCTAAAGCTCTAACCCTAACCCTAACCCTAACCCTAAAACCCTAACCCTAACCCTAACCCTGAAACCCTAACCCTAACCCTAACCCTAACCCTAAACCTAAAACCCTAACCCTAACCCTAACCGTAACGGTAACTACAAACCCTAACCCTAACCCTGAAACCCTAGCCCTAACCCTAACCCTAACCCTAAACCTAAAACCCTAACCCTAACCCTAACCGTAACGGTAACTACAAAAATTTTTGGAAATTTTTTTCAGAATTATCTCCGTATTTTTCCGCGTATTTAAAAAAAGAAAAATTCTGAAAAAAAATTTTACAAACATTTTTGGAAACATTTTTTCAGGAATCATAATCTCCGTATTTTTCCGCTTATTTTGAGGAACAAAAATCTGAAACAAGTTTAAAATGAAGAAATAGGGGGTGGGGTTAATTTCAAAATGCCGATTTTTGCCAATTTTTTGGCAGATTCGTATTCTCCGTAGCCGAAAACAAGGGTTTGTATAGAAAAAAATAAAATAAAAAGTGGGTGTTTTGGTGGGATACAAAAGGAAGTCTTGCCACTACTACTACTGATTACAGGCAAATTCACCGCCGTCAATTCACCGCAGGATAATTCACCGCCATCAATTCACCGCAGAATAGTTCACCGCCATCAATTCACCGTGAGGAATGTTCACCGCGAAAATATATCCATAGTATCTCACCATTAATAGTTAAAAACTATTTTATTGTAAAGAAAATACGGTGAATTGATGACGGTGAACTTCTACTACTACTATCACCAGTACAACGGCTAAAACAAACCTGTAATGGTTTCAAATATTGGTAGAGGGCCACCGGTTTTTGAGGGGAAGGAGAAGACAATTAAATAGACCCCAGTACTTGGCTAGTATTTATTTTATCGACCACGAGCATGAAAGGCAAAGTCGACCTCGACAGAATTTGAGCTCGGAACGTAGAGACGGAGGAAATGCCGCTATGCATTTTATCCAAGGTGCAAGCGGTTCTACGAGCTTCTCGCCTTGAACAAACCTATAATTAAC
>NC_068985.1:126341628-126344307 GCF_001194135.2 Octopus bimaculoides
TATATATATATATATATATATATATATATATATATATATATATGCATACACACACATACACATAACAATACATGTTTATATGTATGTTATATGTATGTACCGGTTTGCCTGTTTGTCAATAAAAGGAGCACAATGAAGCCCAGGAGACCACGTGTTCATTTATGTCTAATACATTGTATATTGATAGATTTATGTATTTATTTTTTCAATACTCTGTTTCATTACCCAAATGCCTGAGGACAGATACGATTTTAATAAACAACGCTTGTGTATAATTAATTAAATGACACGACTTACGACATGCCGTATGTATATATATAAATGTGTGCACGTGTGTGTGTGTGTTTGTGTGTGTTTGTGTGTGTGTGCGTGTGGGGGGAGTGTAAGAATATGCATTCATACATACCGCTTACGCACACGCACACACAAACATATTCTCTGTTTCTCGACCGCCTTCGGCGAAGCTTCACTGTCAGTCATTCTGTTTGCATAATGTGTGTGTGTGTGCGCGTGCGTGTGTGTGCATTTGTGTATTTATGTATGTTTGTATGTATGTAAATGTATATGTATGACTATATATTTGTGTTTGCATATGTGTGAGTTTGCGCCCGCGTGTGTGTAGGGAGAGATGCAGATAGATAGATAGATAGATATTTATATAAAGGGCATTATTACAGAATTTCCATTGTCACTATAAATTTCCTTTTTCCCATTTATTTTCTTTATTTTCTGTTTTACCTCCGCCTTAGCGAAGGCGGAGGTATTGTTTTCAGTCGTGTTTGTTTATTTGTTTGTTTGTCCGTGGACAAGATATCTCAAGATACACTGGATGGATTCGGATGAAACTTCTAGAGATGTTTGGCCTCGTGACTGGCACGAACTGATTAGATTTTGGGATCGATCCGGTATCGGACAAGGATTCTGGATTATTATTCCTGTTTTTTTGGGGTTTTTTTACTTAATTTTTCAGAGCGGTCGGGTTCATTTTTAGTATTCTCGTTTGTGAGAACAGTCAGTCGCGTTTATTTCAGTTATTCTTATTTTAAAATTCCTCTCCAGCTAATTGTTGAGAGGACGTTAGTGTTGCCTTGGCAGGGATTTGCGCTCTCTGCGTGCTTTTGTTTTCATTTGTTTTCCTATTTTTTATTTTTTATTATTTCCTTTTTCTTTCTTTCTTCGCATTTTTTCTATCACATGACTTTGTAAATGAACAATCTGGTGTATTTATTTTAATGGCCTACCAATGTATACAATAAGTTTTTTTTGCCCTAGGTGTCGGGAAGACACTCGGCAGGAAATGGAAATAAAATTGAAAGAAGAGAATAGTACGTAGCGGCGGGCGAAATGCTGCTAATCTATTTTGTCCGGCGTAGTAACGATTCAGCCAGCTCACCGCTTTAATACTAATAATGATGACCCTTTCCACTAAAGGCACAAGACCTGAAATTTGTGGGGAGGGGACAAGTCGATTACATCGATCACAGTGCTTCACTGGTACTTAATTTATCGACCTCGAGGATGAAGGTCAAAGTCGACCTCAGCGGAGTTTGAACTCAGAACGTTGGTGCCTTTTAATGCTGGCAATCTTTTTCCTACTTCTTTACTCATTACTTACAGCAACTCATCTAAGATCTTCTGATCTTCCTCATTTAAATCATTTAAGTCGTTGATACCAGTTGTCCCTTCCTTATTGGTAGCGCTATTATTATTGTTTCCTTTAGGTTCTTCTTTGGTTTAAGCTGTGTCTCTTATGTTGTTGTTTGTCTTTCCTGCTACCTGGCTTTTCTTTTCCAGTTCTCTTGTGATCCCTAGTATGTCTAATTCCGGAATTTGTTGTATTTGGAATTCACTTAAATATTCCTTTGCCTGTTTTGTTACTGAGTATGATGCTTTCTTGTTTTCATGTTTTGAGACAAGTTTTAACATCCAGTCCTCCGAGTTTTTCAGGTAGGTGTCTATGTCAATTGTGGCAACCTTCATTGTTAATACTATTTGTAAAAGTCAACGGCTTCCCTCTTTCCTTGGCAGATGAAGTCGTTCTATAGCTGCCTTAGGGTGGTGCATTCTATGCATTGCCAACAGTTTTCGTATTTTTCTGTCAAGATTACATATTTCAGTTAATGACCAGTTAATGACCAGTTAATGACCAGTTAATGATATTGAAACTGTAAGTCACGAATGGTATGGCTAAAGCAGTGATCGCTTCGATCCTGTTTCTTGCATTCAGCTCTGTCTTAAGTATTGCTCTCACCCAGCGATAATATTCTCTTCTGATCCTTTCCCTCATCACTGAATGCCTGATTCCTTCCCATTCAAGTACCCTAGGTATTTGTAGCACTCCGCTGGTTCTAACTCTTTTTATGACATTCTGCTGGTCAAGGTTCTTCCACCATTTTAGCTGGCTGCCACAGGAATTATGGGATTGCTCAGTTCGGGTAAGAAAGTGGAACGAGGTTAGCAACGATTCTACATTAACACAGAGAGAGAGAGGGAGAGGGGGTGTCTGGCACGTGCGTCTTCTCAAAGCAGACGATCTGAAAGCAGACGATCTCAGAGCAGACGATCTCAAAGCAGACGATCTCGAAGCAGACGATCTCGAAGCAGACGATCTCGAAGCAGACGATCTCGAAGCAGACGATCTCGAAGCAGACGACCGATTCACTGAGAGAGTGGGAAGGG
>NC_068985.1:126344554-126347769 GCF_001194135.2 Octopus bimaculoides
AGAGAGAGAGTGTGTGTGTTAACGTTAGATGTTTCTGTCATTTTTTTTCTTTTGTTAAAGGTAGCTTTTGCACATTTATCGAGGCCAAATTGCATCCTGATGTCATTGAATTGTTTAACAATAGCTAGTAAGCCTTTGAGTTGTTGGTCAATTTTTGCAAAGGGCTTTAAATCATCCATGTAAATGAGATGATTTATATTTTTATCAAACATTTTATAACCGTACTGTGCATCATTGAGCAATTTTGAGTGAGGTATTAAGGCTAGACAAAAGAGGAGTGGTGATAGAGAGTCACCCTGGAAAATGCCACATGAAATTCTAACATCTCCAGCATTGAGAGATTCATTGTCGCTGTTCAAAGTCAGTGTGGTTCTCCATGATCTCATACTTACAAACAAGAAGTTTCGCAGAGTAGGTGCTATTTTATACATTTCCAGATATTTCTTAATTCACCTATGTGGTAGGCTATCAAAAGCTTTGTTATTGTCTATTGACAAGTTTTTGTGTCGTTTGTGACTATTTTCTAAGATCATCTTATTGATGAGTAGCTGATCTTTACAACCATAAGATCCACGTTTACATCCCTTTTGCTCATTAGGAAATATGCTACTTTCTATTAAAAAACTATAGGTATACTCAGTTAGGACGGATGTTAGTGTCTTATACATTGTTGTTAAGCAGGTTATGGGTCGATAATTTTTTGGTTCGTTTGTTTCCTCATTTTTTGGAAGCAGGAATGTTAAACCATTAACTAGCCAAGAGGGCATCAATCTAGGATGTTGCAAAATATCGTTGTAAAGTTTTGTTAGCAGCTCATGGCTCTCTGGGAAAGGCATTCAACCAGGAGTTAGGAATTTTATCATTTCCTGGAGACTTCCATTTGCTTGACTCCTGAGAGCAGATCTTATATCTTCTACCTTGACACCCTCCCACTTGTGCTCCTCTAAGGAGTCTGAGTCTGTAAATATTCTATCAATCCAAGGGGCCTTTTCATTGTGTGTTTTTTCTTCTACCCAAATTTTATTCCAAAATTCCTGCACTTCTTTTGATTGACAGACTTCACTGTAACTGGTGTTCTCCCTATCTTCCTGTAAAAAATTTTGGGGTTATTTTTTAACATGTTGTCCTTGAAGAATCTAACGCGCTTTTCATACTTTGCTGTGCAGGCAGCTTTAGCACATACCTTTTGCTTGATGGTTTCTATGGTGGCATCAATGTCAAGTATGGTTTTCTTCCTATATTTTTTCTTTAGTTTTTGGGTCTTTGTAGGTTTGGTGGTCTTGTTAGACTTAAGGTTTTTCAAACACTCTATGTCAGACCTAAGTAGCTTAATTTGGTGTTGAATACTCTCTTGCCAAGAAGGCTTTTTGTAATAATATTGTCGTTTTCTAATCTTTTCACCACATAGAATCGTTGAGATTTTCACGGATGCATAGTACAAGTGGTTGAGATCTGTAATATCAACATCATTAACTGAAACTATATCCTTAAGTGCAAAGCGGATTTTACCAATTATTTTCAGGTTTTGGTTAGAATTGCGAATTTTGGGGAGAGAGTATCGCGTTCATTCATACTGGTTTCTTTAATTTTCAGCCATTCAATCATGATTTGATTTTTTAGATTATGTAGTTCTGTTGGGTCAATTTCTGTGTGATTTTCTTCATCTATTTGATTTTCATCTGCCTTAGTGTTTATGGTTGTTTCAGAGAGTATTTCACTTTTCCTATCAGTTACATTAACTCTTTCAATCATTACTGCGTTTTCATCAGCCCTGGGCTATAATTATTACCTCTGTAGTATCTTCTTTAGCTGCAGCTTCGTTCTTTTTATCCCTTACAGCTTGTTTAATTTGGTCAATCTCTACTTCAGTTAGTTATTTTTTTTATGTTTCTTCTGACGTTGGCAAGTTTGTTACCGTCTATGTAGGGTCTTACTTCAGGGTGTTTCTGTCTCCAGTTTAAGTAGGTTTGTACAGTATTAGATTTATTTGTGGGGAAATATATGGCATGGTAGAAGGCCGTAAGAACTTCTTTATTATCTTCCCTAGACCATTTTTCATTCTCTTTCTTTTGGTTATTTGATGACGAGCATGGATGGTCATCTGTTGGAATATTCCAACTGTGGGATACTTCCAGTTCCTGTGCGTCGGGAAGATTTGAACCAGTAGCTCACTTTTCGTCTCGAATCTGGTTCAACATTCGAGTACGTGGTCCTTTGTAATCCGGTCGATGACCATTTCGGTTTGTATTTTGCTTTGTTAACAGTGACGCATGACGAGCTTCGACGTTGACATTAGGGGATGCATCTGTCTAAGGTTAATTTTTTGAGACAACACCGTCTCCGAGTTCTCTGCATGTAAACATTGCTCGTAACGTAGATTCTTAAGGCTAACAGATTTATATCGAGTACGTGGCCCTTTGTGATCCGGTCGACGATAATCTGGTTTGTATTTTGCTTTGTTATCATTGACGTCGGTGTTACTTAATTTGGTTTGAAATAAAGAACTTGATAAGCTTAATAATCCTAACTTAATCCCGGGCAAAGCAGGGCTATACTGCTAGTCATAAATATGTGAGGGTTGGAGGAGATAGTAGGAGAAAGAGAAGCAGCTTGGTGAATAGACTGAATTCCTCAGGTCCGTAATATCATCATTATTATTGTTATTATTATTATTATTATTATTATTATTATTATTAGTAGTAGTAGTAGTAGTAGTAGTAGTAGTAGTATTTCTACTCTTGGCACAAGGTCGTGAAATTTGGTGGGGAAGGGAGCTAGTCGCTTACATCGATCCCAGTGCGTAACTGGTACTTATTTTATTGACTCCGAAAGGGTGAAAGGCAAAGTCAACCTCTCATAGTTTGAACTCAGAACGCAGCGACAGGCAAAATACAGCTAAGCATTTCACCCGGCGTGCTAACCATTCTGCTAGCTCACCGCCTTATGTTAATTATTTTAAATTTTAGCCATAAGGGCAGCTTGGGGGAGCTAGAGATGAGTCGATTACATCGACCCCAGTGTTCAACTGGTACTTATTTTATCGACCCGAAAGTATGAAAGGCAAATTCGACGTTGGCAGAATTTAAACTCAGAACGTAAAGACGGGAATAATGCCGCTAAGCATTTTACCTGGCGTGCTAACGATTCTGCCAGCTCGAAATAGAAGAAGAAGAAGAAGAAGAAGAAGAAGAAGAAGAAGAAGAAGAAGAAGAAGA
>NC_068985.1:126347894-126351503 GCF_001194135.2 Octopus bimaculoides
GAGGAGGAGGAAGAAGAAGAAGCAGAAGAAGAAGAAGGGAGGAGGGGAAGAGGAGGAGGAGGAGGAGGAGGAGAAGGAGAAGAAGAAGAAGAAGAAGAAGAAGTCTGTTATGATAGTTTCCTGCATGTATTTTTATATTTTCTGCAACGATGAAAGTGATTGCGACTGTGACTCAGTAGTGTAAAAAGAACCAAAAAAGGCAATAATCATTCTTTAAAAATGACATATACATAGATTAATTTAATGCATCTTTTTATTAATATTTTCTAGTACATTGCATAACTTAATATAAATAAACAGAATTTCAGAAGGAATTTTCAACAACTAAACGCATGTAGTGAAAGGATTTTCGAAACCGATTGAAAATGAAATGTATTAATAAATAAAAATTATAACGCCAATAATTTCTATCTTAATCACAAGAGGATAAATTTGTAGCGGGGGAAAACAAAAGTTGCCATCTCCATGCTTTTCTTAAATCATTGAAGATGTTTATGGTGTTTATTCTTATTGAGATAACTTGCTGAAACTGAAATACAAAAAGATGGAGATATTATTAGAATCGATAATTATTTAATTCTTTATTGCCCACAAGGGGCTAAACATAGAGGGGACAAGCAAGGACAGACAAAGGGACTAAGTCAATTGCATTGATCCCAGTGCGTAACTGGTACTTATTTAATCGACCCCGAAAGGATGAAAGGCAAAGTCGACCTTGGTGGAATTTGAACTCAGAACATAGTGGCAGACAAAATATCTTTAAGCATTTTGCCTGGCATGCTAACGATTCTGCCAGCTCGCCGCCTTTAATTAGAATTAATGATATGTTGGAAGAATTAGCAGAGTGAAACATGAAAATTATTTGCATTATTTAGCAATATCCTTTTCTTTTTTTCTTTTTTTTTTCATATTTTGAATCAGATCTTTAAAAATAAAACTAAAATCCTGCTGTATTAAATAAAATAATTACCAGTTGATATTGGCTCCTATTCAATCGTCCATACACTTCTAAAATCATTGAAACTATATCAATATAAGAAATCTCTATTATAGATTTCGAACAAAGTCTCAAATTTGAGGGAAGATTGCAGCCGATTATACTTCACTGATGATTTATTTTATTGACCTCGAAAGAATGAAAGATAAAATTCACTTCGATGGAATTTGAACTTAGAATGTAATGGAGTATAATAAAATAATACAAGCAATGGTGTTCTAGATGTCTAATGAACATTTAGAGCGTAGTAATGACAGACTCAGCGGTAATAAACTTTAGGGTACTGTAGACAGAATTGTTAAAATGTCGGACAAAATATTGAAAATTTCTGGCATTTAGTTTCGTCCCTTAACGTACTAAGTTCAAATCTTAACAGAATCCACTCTGTGTTTCATCCCTGTAGCGTTTATAAATTAAGTACCAGTAATATACTAAAGTTCATTCAGTTAACCATATCATATTTCTATGTTTATTAAAGAGTAAAAGATTGAGCACGCGTAATGTTGAAAGCAACATTGAAAGTAAATTTACACCACTCTGTTTTCTTCAGTAATTTGAGTTGTTTACACTTCATCCATGAAAAATACGACCGACATAAAGCAAATTCGATATATTGTCTTTACACATTAAGTTTCATTACCATTAACCATAAAATATAGCACATAACAATAGGTAATCTTTATATCCAACTAAACGTGGGTGTCTTGTTAGACCGCTCATATAGAAGCATGGTGCATAAAAGCACAGACATATTGTAAAAGACGAGAATCGTCTGTTATGAGAACTGTCATATCACGTAATTTCAGTCTACATGACTTCTTCGGCGACAGACATCCAGTGACTGTATACCAGCTAAATCTTGCTGTCCCTCACACTACTGTTTCTTATTATGGCAGCCACAGTACGTCAAATTAACTGCAGAATTCGAGGTAATACAGCACCACTGTACCAAGAACATTATCTCGGTGCAACAGATGAACTATCGAGAGAGACAGGAAAGAGCTGAGGTTCTACACCCTGGAAAGAAGGCACGAAAGATATACAGTCATATATACATATGGAAGATCCTGGAGGGTCTAGCACCCAACTTTGGGATTGAAAGTTATACCAACCACCGAACTGGACACCACTGCATAGATGGCAAATATCTTGCCATTTCCATCTGGAGTAAGAAAACGAGCGTTCAGAAAAGTTTTAAACTGACATACCGATGCATCCACATCACGGCAAGAAACGAAAAGAAGGGTAGCTCTATCAGTTCACTAATTTACCAGAACCGATTCCAGAAACAGAATCGAGAAGTGAGTCTAAAATGAACATGCATTGACACTAATAGCGGTGTCCCTGCGTGAGCAGTCTCTAGCTAAAGCTGGTAATAGAATAGTAGAATGCATGACGTGTTCCATGTTTGCGCATCTAAATGTATATAAATAAACAGATAAGTAGAAATGGAGAACTATTCTTTTTAAAGCAATGAAATAAAAGAAAAGAGAGGTTGGGGGAGAGAAAGACTAAACGAATGGCTTACTATTTCAGTGGGGTTATTGTTCATTATCGAGTTCTTTCTTAATAAATTGAAGCATTTTTTGCGACACCTTGGCACGTGATTGTTCTTCCTCTGTTAAGCCCCCGCTCTCTAAGCTCCTAAAATCAGAAACAGAAAAGAAAAAAATAGGAGGAAATGTTATCCTGTTCGTAATTGAATATTAACAATTTTAAATCTATTCTTAAAACATTTTTTTTTAAATCAAAACATTCGAAGAATAAAAATTATAGGGGTAAATTGTCATAAAATTATATTTTTACAAATTTATATATATAATATATTAGTGAAATATAACCGACAGAAAAGATAATTGCGTGATTAAGATAAAGGAGGAATATCTAAGATTTTTTAACAAAAATGATGGTTAGGGCTCTTATAATATAGAAGTAAAAAATGCGATTTGTATTTGCTAAATGAAATAATTCTGGATTCTTTCGATTGACTTTTAAACTATGGAATAAAATAGCATATTTTGAACACCTGGGACCCTGGCAGTAATTATTGTAAGGGAAATAATCAAGTCTAGATAAATCCTAAATCAAACCGGGGTGAGGAGTTAGAATTTTAAATTAAAAAGTAACAGTGAAGATACACAGAATATGCAAATTTATTTTTTTTGTTTTTGCTTTTTTTTCTTACTCATTACAAAGATCCTAATTTTCTCTAAAATTCAATGGATACAGAAATTAGTACTTCGATTATTGGTTTTTACATTGTCTATAATTTCCACTTAATATCGAAATGGTAATTATTGCTTTTTTAAGACAATAATAGAGTTAAATAGTTCAGTGTTTGACTTGCTGAACTTCTGAAAGTACACACACGTTAATTGTACCTTAATTTCAACGTGCTTCCCATTTGACATGTATAATTCACAACAATCAGTTAACTGACTGCACTTTTGAGCAGTGAATAAAACATTTACCGTCTAATGAACATGGATTTCAATAATCATACATTTAGACCGTGGCTGGGATTTGGGCTGGTAGAAGTTATGAGTAGTATGTGTATTATATACACACATTTAAATATATAGATATGTAATGTATACAGTTACATATATATA
>NC_068985.1:126351596-126356371 GCF_001194135.2 Octopus bimaculoides
TATATATATATAACATAATATAACTAGCTGGGCATGTGGATATTCCACGGAACGAAAGGCATTTAAGAAGGAAAGGATGATTTGTTGTCTGTGCAATAAATGATAGAAAAATATACAATAACAATCTATATTATACTTAATACATATATCATTCATTGTGAAGGCGCTTGGCTCAGTGGTTAGGACGTCGAGCTCACGGTCGTGAGATTGCGAGTTCGAATCCCAGACCGAGCTGCGTGTTGTGCTCTTGAGCAAGACACTTTGTTTCACGTTACTCCAGTTCACTCAGCTGTAGAAATGAGTTGCGACGTCACTGGTGCCAAGCTGTATCAGCCTTTGACTTTCCTTTGGATAACATCAGTAACGTGGAGAAGGGGGACCGGTACGCATGGACGATTGCTGGTCTTCCATAAACAACCTTGCCCGGACTAGGTGCAATCCCATGGTCAGGCATCACCGAAGGGGGTCTCAGCAATATCATTCATTAGTATTTAATTCTATTGAAACTGAAAGTTCAGTGAAATCTTTTTTTTTTTTTCATAGTTTTCAAATGGAAGGGACATTTTCCTTTTCTCTGTCTGTCTCTGTCTTTCCTTTTTACTCATGTCAGTAAAAAGGAGAGACAGAGACAGACAAGAAAAAGAAAAAATGTCCCTTGCATTTGAAAACTATGGAAATATTTTTAAATATATTTCATTTAATTTCTCCACAATTTAATTGTTTTTCATGCCCTACTCTAAGTTGAAAAAGTCGCAAAGACTGAAACCAGTACTAAAATGTTCTTTTTATGATAAAATCATTTTAGCATGTTCTACTTTGTCTTATTTTCCTTATACATATCAACTCGTGTGTTACTATTCAACGTTCTACACACACACACACACACACATATATATATATATACACGCACGCACACACGCGTGACCGAGAAAGATAATCTCTGACATTATGCACTCAGACAAATTTATACTTTACACTTATGACTATGCTGATGACTAATGGCCCCCAGTTTTTGATAAACATGCATGTACACAGATATTGGTATTGCAGACGAAGCTTCTTCCATTCGATGATAATCATTGCTTCCCCAACAGACGCCCCATATTTCATGTGCCTTCAACAATCGTAGCCTTGATTTCTGCTGGGTCACAGCTAAAAGACAAACGAATTCCGCTCAGCTTGTCACAACATATGTTTGATAGTTTCACGGAATCGAAGACATATCTAAATCTTTAACATGATGATACAGTATTTTGAAGATCTAGAAACTTATTTATCGATATAGAAGTCAGAGCATTTATAAAACACGGTATCTCCTCTGATCCCGTTAGCGTATCATATACTGCATATAAATGAGCTGAAGTTAACTTAAATGTATATACATACGTATAATTTCATATTTTAATGTTAGCATGATAGATAGATAGATAGATAGATAGATAGATAGATAGATAGATAGATAGATAGATAGATAGACAGACAGACAGACAGACAGACAGACAGACAGACAGACAGACAGACAGACAGATAGACAGACAGACAGACAGACAGATAGATAGATAGATAGATAGATAGATAGATAGATAGATAGATAGATTAATTCAATCCACTATATTTTATTCCTTTATAACAGGGGTACACAACCATTTTTTATCAATCGATCCCTTTTATTACTATTTTCTTCTGGTGGACCCCATATTTTTAGAGAAACTTCTTTCACAATTCCCATTTTCTTTTTCACACATTAATTTGTGTAGATTGAACTATGTAAAATGTTAGAGAAAGAAACCTAACTGTTTCTTGCAATACATACAAATACATATATCTAAAGCAAGTTTTTTTCAGGGGCCCTTAAAATACTATTGTGGATCCATAATTTACTATTTTGTCTTATGTAGACTCTTAGGGGCCATATGGACCTCGGTTGAGAACAACTGCGCCAAAGTTTGAAACCATTATTATCCGGTTCGTACGGGTGGCACAGATGGAGTCACCAACTTAGCGGGGAGCAACAAAATCCAAGTAATGTAATAGGCAGAGGCGACTACAACAACAAGGATTTTCGCTTAGTATACGAACGGGGTGCTGGAAAGTTCCTGGCTTTGGGTAAAAGAAAATGCAGGAAGATACGCTAATTATGATTTTATTCGACATATTCCCCTCTCGGATCCACTCCCTTATTGCAGTGGTCTTTCAGTTTTTCTAAGCCCTGTAAAAGAACTTGGAAGGTTGGGCCTCCAATCAGTCCTTTCCCGATACCCTTAAAGCCAGGAATTTTAAGCACTCCCTCATATAAAATATAACGAGATAATGATATTCTTGAAATAAATAAGTTCAAGTATCACAGCATACAAACGTTTATGTTTACCACAGTGAGTCTCACACACAGAAATTGCTCAATTTCCACTTACAGACAGATTCAAATCAAATCACTTGCAAGATGAATACATCGCAGAGATTTATTATTACATAACTAATTTCCTCGGACTTCAGTTTTTTTTTTATATTTTCCTTGTACATGGGGTCGATGTAATCAACTAGACACCCACTCACCTCCACTAGATTTCGTGCCTATAATCGGCAGAAATAATATATTTCTGTTTCCAATAACGTTTTATTTTGATTACAAAGTAAAATTCACTTACTCAAAATCCATTTCGGGCATAAATGCAGCACTTGCAAAAGACAATAGTACCATGCCAATAATTCCAAGAAACAAAATGCTTCGCTTCATCTGAAAGTAAATAAGAGACGACAAATATGAAGTGAAATTCTCATATCCATTTTCATATGAAGAGTAGGATGGGTCAAATTGGTAGGAATCGGTGAAATATACACTTAAATTCCTTACAGTATTTATGATGGCATCACTGCGCAGTTAAGTAGTTTGCATCATAACCTTGTGGTTCTGGGTTCAGTACTACCGCACGGCACTTTGGACAAGTACTTTCTAATATGGCCCTGAACTAACCAATGATTTGTGAGTAAAGCTGGGATGAGGAAAGTGTGCAGAAGCCTGTCGTGTGTATGTATATATACATATACATATACACACACACACACACACACACACACATATATATATATATATATATATATATATATGCGAGGAGTGTATGAAAAGTTCTGAGCCTTGAAGTCTTGTACCATGTTTTTTTGTTTTGTTTTTTTGAGGCTCAAGACTTTTCATATACCCCTCGTATATAATATATCAATATGTTAATATATGTAAATAAGCGCATGCGTGAAGACGCATGGCTCGGTGATTAGAGCATCGGGCTCACAATCATGAGGTAGTGAGTTCGATTTCCGGACCAGAATGTGTGCTGTGTTCTTGAGCAAGACACTTTATTTCGTGTTGCTCCAGTTCACTCAGCTGTAGAAATGAGTTGCAACATCACTGGTGCCAAGCTGTATCGGCCCCTTTGCCTTTCCCTTGGATTACATTGGTGGAGAGGGGAGGTTGATATGCATGAGTGACTACTGGTCTTCTATAAACAACCTTGCCCGGACTTGTGCCTCGGAGGGGAATTTTCTAGGCGCGATCCCATGGTCAGTCATGACCGAAGGGGGTCTTTACCTTTAAGCGTGTGTGTATATATAAATACATTTATATATTTCATATGCTCTTATTGCTCACAAGACGTAGTCAGTAGCTTTTGTTACCTATGAGACATAGTTGTTAGGGGAGGTGGTTGCTTCAAATGTATAGCAGCCAGGATAAGAACTTTCTACTGATGCTGGCAACAACACGCTTTCCCTTCAAAGGGACAAGAAGATTGTATGACGCTTGTGTTAGATCTGTGATGGCGCATGGCAGTGAGACACGAGCCTTGAATACAGAGGACTTGAGAAGACGAATGAAATGAAGTGAGCATGCTTCGCTGGATGTGCAATGTAACTGTGCATAAATGACGTAGTATAAATGTACTGAGAAAAAAGACGGGGCATAAGAGGAATCAGATATAGAGAACAAGAGAGAAGACTGCTCTGATAGGGACATGGATAAGGACAGTCGTATAAAGAAGGGCCGATCACTACATGTGGATGGAGTTTGCAGATGAGGGAGATGCAAGACAACATGGAACAAAGTTGTGAAAGGTGATGTCAGGACTTTGAAAGTCACGGAAAAGGTCACAAGAGACCAGGAGGATTAGTAACATGTAATTCACGAGAAGACGCGCCCAACTCAAGAAAAATACGTTCTGGAAGCGCAGTATGTGTGCCAAACATTTCTTACCGAAAATTGAAACATTTTTTTATACTAAATGTAAAATTTAAATCCAATTAGGCGTATGTTGTTGACGAAAACTGCATGAAAGTCTGTCACATATATATTTGACCCCACTGCCACCACCACAACAGGTCTCTCCCTCCATGCACTACGCCTGCCTCATCTCCTTCCCCCATGCTCTCGTCACCTACCCATTTATCTCTCTTTCTCTCTCTCTCTCTATAGTAGAAGACACTTGCCCATGGTACCGCGCAGTGGGACTGAACTCGCAACTAGTTGGTTGCAAAACGAGCTTCTAAATAACATAGACAAGCCTGCTCCAAAATGTGAATTGCATCATGATGCTGTTTTTCTCACAGACGGTGCCCAACTGACCCAACTATACTGTCTAGTCGACAAAATAGAAAACAAATTATGAGCATGCGTGAAATCAAAAATATAAAATGGTCGCAATTTCCTCATCGTACCCTGTACGCACACACAAACACACACACAGACACACACACACACACACACACATATATATATATATATACACACA
>NC_068985.1:126357014-126357667 GCF_001194135.2 Octopus bimaculoides
ATATATATATATATATATATATACATGAGGTATTGGTGTCAAGAAGACCCAAAGATGTCAGGTAATGCTGAGTAAGTGCTATGGACAGACTATAATTAGGCTCCAGGTTCGATAATGATATGAATGGGGAGCCCAACGTAGGTCGTGTATTAATTAGCATGGGTGTATGTAAGAATTAACAGAATGATATAAAAAATCCAAGGCTGTAAATAGTTTTCAGAACATTTATAAAGAGATGGTCTTACAGCTGTTTCCGGGATATTTTATATATTCCTTCATCATAGACAGTGCGAGAAAATTTTCAAGTAATAGTTATTATAGAGAAGATATGAAATACAGAGTGAAGTGGAGGAATGAAAACAGACGTGCAGTTTTATTATTTAAGCAGAATGCTGTAAATATAAGTTTCCTGTACCTTATATACACCATTCTGCTTAAATAATGGAACTGCAAATACAATATCTTTACGTATCTCACATCTGTTTTCATTCCTCCACTTCACTCTGTATTTCATATCTTCTCTCTATAATAACTTTTACTTAAACATTTTCTCGCACCGTCTCTGTAACAACTGTAAGACCTCTTTATAAATGTTCTGAAAACTATTCATAGCCTTGGATCTTTTATCTCATTCTGTTTATATATATATATAT
>NC_068985.1:126359001-126360160 GCF_001194135.2 Octopus bimaculoides
TGTGTGTGTGTGTGTGTGTGTGTGTGTGTGTGTGTGTGTGTGTGTGTGTGTGTGTGTGTGTGTGTGTGTGTGTGTGTGTATTATACAGGGATGTAAGGTATTTGTAGGCATACCTTTTTTGGATCATTGCTGCATTTTTTGCTAAATCTGTATAATCTTTGTTTCAGAAAATAATGGCAGACCCTCAGCTTACTCAAGAAATGTAGAGGCATTCTGTTAATGTGGTTATAAAGGCTGAGCATAGTGATTTAGAAATATCTTGATTGTTAAAAGTTGCCACATCTTTCATCTACAAAGTTTGTAAGGAGCAAGAGACTGAAGATGGAAACGTATCACGAGTATCAAAACATAAAATGCATTCTAAACACTCTAAAATCATCAGAACATCTGAATTTATCCAGCAAGTTCAACAGACCATTGATTACAATCCCATGAGGTCTATTGCAAAAGATCTCCATGTGTCAGAAGGAACAGTCAGAAATGTTGTCCACGAAGACATCAGATATAAGTCTTATATGATGAGGAAAGGTCAGTTTGTCAGAAAAAGCAAAAGAAAATCACTACATCAGATCTAAAAGGCTCTTAAACAAACTGAAAAGTCCAGCAGAAGAAGATTTGACTTGGTTTTTCTCAAACGAGAAAGCTTCGACCAAAGAAGTTAACAGAGGAAACCGCAGATGGCTATGTGCAGACCCTTCTGACATTCTAAGTGTTATGCATACAAAATTTCCTGCAACTGTCATGTTTTTAGGGGTTGTTAGCAATGGACATGTGAGCTTCCTTACTTCTTTCCACAAGATCTTAGAGTTCACTCTGCCGCCTACATAGAGGCACTGGAAATAATTGTTAAGCCCTGGATAGACAGCGTATACAATGGAAGGCCATATGTGTTTCAGTTAGACTCTGCACTATCACACATGGTTATAGTAACACAGGAATGGATGGTTGAAAATTGTCACGATCACATAACCCCTAACATTTGTCCTCCTAACTCCCCAGATCTCAATCCACTGGATTATTACATGTGGAACATTGTTGAGAGAGAGGTCAGTGAACATGCCCATAACACCAAAGATTCTTTGAAAGCTGCCATAGTCAGAGTAATGTCCAAAATGAAGCAGGACCACTTGATAAAGCATGGAGATTTAGATTTTATAGA
>NC_068985.1:126360550-126363913 GCF_001194135.2 Octopus bimaculoides
ATATATATACATACACACACACACACACATATATATATATAAATATATATGCATGCACATGTAGACATTAGGTCAAGGGGGAGAGAAGTGAATGCAGAATATGAGTGAGAAGAAAAAGATAGACAGATTTATATACGTTAAGGAGAGAGAAAGGAGAGAACGAGTGTAAAATACGAACAAGAGAAAAATGCACGGTTATATATGTGTGTTTTGTGTGTGTATGTTTGTGTTATGTATGTATGCATGTACGTATTTATGTATGTATGTACGTGTATGTATGTATGTATGTATGTATGTATGTATGTATGTATGTATGTATTATGTAGTTGATAAAAAGACTAACTTAAACTTGGCGTGAGGTGTGAAAACTTCAACATTTCGTACACAGTCCTTCTTCACGAGAAAAGTTGAAAGCAGAGAAATTACCGGGAGGCATCAGAGTTTTACATCCTCTAAGCAGGAACGCAGAAGCACGTGAGCTTCATATGTGAAAAAGAAGTGGCATGAGAAATAAGAAGGAAGAAGGAAAGAGTAATGAAACGAGGAGAAGCAGGTGAAACCGTGAGTGAGATGAAAAGGAAAAAAAATGAAGAGAGGGAGAAGTTGGAGGATAAGAAAGATTGAAAACGTTCGTTTAAACCTCAATCTTACCCGCATCACCTCTTATTGCTTTTAAAAAAAGATAAGAACCTCGGAAATCTCCTAGTAAGAAGCGCCACCGCGCCCAATCCCACATAACCAGGCACTTTTAAATGTGCTCGCCGACGATACAATACCTGCTCCTACATTAACAATACCACCACCATCACTGGACCTGAGATACATCATATTACTCAGAACTTCTAACTTATAGCATCATATGCAAACTTTACAGCACCCTTTACATTGGTCGACGCCTTGTTGATTGCATTCGAGAGCATATTCGAAGCATACTACCAAGTATGCTAGGCCACCCACTTCAACATCACAGGCAATTCCATTACTCACACATCAGTGTGTGGCATCACTGCGCACTATGGATCCACATTCTCTAGGAAACAGAGGGAATAATGTTTAATATTCGATCTTAGCAGGCAACACCATTGTTTTCATTATTCTGTTTAACATCCTTTCTTTTTTATTTCAGTGGGTGAACCACGCTATTAGTGTCTCTCTTCTCTAAGAACAATGGGACGTGGAAAATTCTGTAGTCATCAAGGAAAGTGCTAAAGGCATCTCTCTTCAAGTCATTGCGGAGAAGTTAGGTCTTCATGTGGACACGGTTAGATGATTCCTGAAAGACCCTTCGCTAAGGAAGAAAAGATCCGAGTGTGTGACCTCCAAGACGGTGGCAGCTAGGGATTTAATGAACATTGGCCACAAGTTACGTGGGAAACCTGGACAAATAAGCAAAGCCATTTTCACCGCCTCCGGACTTCCTGATGTACCGAAAACCACCAGAAATTGCATCCTTGGCCCATGGCTTCTGTGTGAGAACCCTTGAAACTGCTTCCTTTAAAACATGTCTTCATCTCACACACTTGAATGAAATGGTGATGGATGTGTTGTGTATGAGTGCGTGTGTGTGTGCACATATGCGTGTGTGTGCGTGCATGTGTACGTGTATGTGTGTGTGTGTGCGTGTGTGTGCGTGCGTGTGTGTGTGTACGTGTATGTGTGTGTGTGCGTGTGTGTCGCGCGCGCGTATAATATAGCACCGTTAATTCAGAGACGCTTTGCTCTCCAATTTTTTTCCTTCCATGTTTTCTCTCTGCGTCTCTTTCTGTTAAAGATCGTAAGCTCGAAACGACTTCTTGCTTTTCCTGAACGTCAAACTAATACACCCAGTTCGTTATTCTTTCACCTGTCTCTGTTTTACGCATATTTTTGTATATGTTTTAACCATACACACACACACACTCACACACACACACACACATGCCCGCATACACACGTATCCATTACCACCTCATCCCATCGTGTCGTTTGTTCAGATCTTTCGATACCATTACATATATACACAAATGCACGCTTCCTCTCTTTCAATCTTTTTTTCTTCTTTTTTCATTTAAACTTTGTTGTTATCATTCTTCTGGCTGGTTAGCAGAAAGACAGTGAGCTGGCAGAATCGTTAACACGCCAGGCAAAATACTTAGCGGCATTTCATCCGTCTTTTTGTTCTGAGTTCAAATTCCGCGGAGGTCGACTTTGCTTTTCATTTTTTCGGTGTCGGTAAATTAAGTATCGGTCAAGTACCTGGATCGATGAGATCGATTATCCTACTCCCCAAAAATTCAGGCCTTGTACCTTTACTAGAAAGGATTATTCTTCATATTTTTTAACATTTTCTTTTCTTTCTCTTCTTTTCTTATTACTCTATCTTTTCCTCGTGTTCTTTCTCTTTCTTTTCCTTGTGTCATCCATATTTCGCTGTCTCTTTTCGTTTTGCATGAGTTTGTTTTAATAAATACATGCACTTGTGTGTTGTTGTGTATGTCTGAATCTGTGTGCAGGCGCGTGTGAGTGTGTGTTCGTGCACACATGTGAGCGCGTGTGTGTTTGTATGTGCTTCTGCGCGCGCCTGTGTACATACATCGTACGACTGCGCACTTGCACATGTGTTTGTGTGTGTGTGTGTGTGTGTGTGTGTGTGAGTGTGTGTGTGTGTGTGTGTGTGTGTGTGTGTGTGTGTGTGTGTGTGTGTGTGAGTGTGTATGTGTGTGCGTTTGTGCGCGAGTCAATAAGCTTGTGTATGCAAGCGCACATAGATGTAAATGTATATGAAACAAGTATGTCTGTGTGCGCGAGTGTGTTTACACGCATATGCCCATGCCAAGTTCTTTTCTGTACACGTATTGTATGTATATGCGAGTGAATACGCACATGGGTGTATATTTGTGCTTTTGTGCGTATAGAGAGAGACATGTACACATGGCTCTCTCTACTACTCATTTTTGCCAGCTGAGTGGATTGGAGCAACATAAAATAAAGTGTCTTACTCAAGAACACAACGCGAGAAAAGACATTTCAATAACGCTCTTGGCATTAATCTGGAAGCTCGAAGACGAAAACATACATGCATACAAACATACATACATGCATACATACATACATACATACATACATACATACATGCATACGTACGTACGTCCATCCATCCATACATGCATGCATACATACATACGTACGTACATACATACATCCATACATACATGCATGCATACATACATACGTACGTACATACATACATCCATACATACACGCATGCATACGCACGTACGTACGTAAGTACATACATACATACATACATAATACATACATACATACATACATACATACATACATACATACATACATACATATATGCATGCGTACGTACGTAAG
>NC_068985.1:126363923-126367694 GCF_001194135.2 Octopus bimaculoides
TACATACATACATCCATACATACATGCATGCATACATACATACGTACGTACATACATACATCCATACATACACGCATGCATACGCACGTACGTACGTAAGTACATACATACATACATACATAATACATACATACATACATACATACATATATGCATACATATATGCATGCGTACGTACGTAAGTACATCAGTCCATCCATCCCTCCATCCCTCCATCCCTCCATCCATCCCTCCATCCATCCATCCATCCATCCATCCATACATACATACATACATACGTACATACATACATACGTACATACATACATACAGGTACATCCCCACTTATACATACATACACGTAAAATATGAAAGCATCTCTGGTCCCATTAAAGGCACCGGCCCTGACGGTGTCTCTTCTATTATCTGTAACCGTTGCGTCTCAGATGTAACCCCTATTCTCAACAAACATTTCAATTTCTCTCTCTGCAGAACATTGTCCCGATCTTCAGGAACATGTTACAGTGTAACCATTTCCAAGAAGTACACCCTATGTGATACCCCAGCTACCTACCTATCTCTCTCCTTTCTGTTTTAACATCTTAAAATCGTTAACAGTCGTTAGTAACCACCTTCTCCAACAACTTGAGGCCCACGATCTCCTTAATAACTTGTAACTAGTACAGCTTTTGTAAAGCCAGGTCTACTGAAGGCGTGCTCTCACTCAGAAATTTTAAGATAGCAAGACATCGGGAAATTCGTGACTAAGCTGTCTCGTTTATGAGCTCCATCCGTCTCTCGTTTCTTGGTTTGGAAGTGTCTTGTTAGATCGCGCCTACGCTGCGAGCGGCGTATGCTGATAAACACACAAATGCACACACAAACACACTCACATACACACACTCTCTCTCTTTCTCCCTCTCTCTCCCTCTCTTTCTTTCTCTCTGATCAACACTCTGATGTAACTAAATCCGATATACTCCAGGTTTAAATTACACACATTTTGTCCTGTAAATCAACGACCTACTTGCTGTCCTTCATAATATTCGCACTCAGTCCTTCATAACGTTCCGCATACAAGCGTCCTCCACGTGTGACTAATTATATGTCACTCCGAACCAACATTGCCTTATCAAACATAGTCCCCGAAGTCATTTTCCAAAGATAACGTACCGATAGGCACAATCACCACTAATATCCAGAAAACTATGATACAACCATTCCCCTAGTCACAGACAACACACAACTAAATCCCTCCGAGTAGCTAATGTGATGATCTCACATTCAAAATGATAGCAGAAAGTGCATCATCATACACTAAACTTCTACTCCAAGGGTAAAAGATACATCAGCCTCTGCTAGTTGTTAATTCTCTACAAAGTTTTTGAGAGACGCTCAATGCGCACATCTGACACGGTACAATTGCGCAAAGTACAAATACGCAGGACTGTATCATGAAAAACAGAAGCGACCCAACTGATTGCCTCACAAATACACTTCCACAGCTTACGTGTGCTCACTCTCATTTTTGCCGCTAATACTACTACGGCATCTGTTTCCCTTTCATGACTAAACTATTAAAAAAAAATTCATGTTTACAACCAATCACATTGTATACATGTACTCACACACACACACATGCACACATGCACACAAATGTATATCTACATAGTAAACGCATGCACTCTCCGGATACATTGAATCAGATGCATAGTAAAAGTTTGTAAAGCATTTCAGTGATTCTCCATTCGAGGCTGCTGGCTGAACATAGGCACTCAACTACATAAGCATATGGAATATACTTTGAAGCCCACACATAAAGAGCAATGAAACTTGCGTTCTGTTACGACATACATACTGACAATGGGTGCAAGTTTATCCACACGCACACGTGTATGCATCCATTAACCAATTCAGTAACCGCGGACCACAAGAACTGTCATGACTTAAAGACAGGGGCCTTGCCACTTCGTTAGTGACCGGCTTGAAAGGTAAAAAAAAGGAATTAGAAAAAATTTCAAATAATCCGAAAGAAACATACGTACTTACACACACACATACATACATACATACATACATATATATATATATATACATATATATATATAAAAATCAAAGGTAGAACAGAAATAGCACAACAAAACAGAAGGCATCAAAACACAACATGCGGAAAAAGGGACGATAGCGCGTCAACAGCAAACAGAAAAAAACACGATACAAGATACACGGATCATTCGCAGCCGATTACCTCTTCAGTCGGAGTCCGGGGGAATGTCTTCGTGGTTTCTCCCACTTATCTCCGATACTGATACTACTACTACTACTACTACGATATATATTTTTTTTCTTTTTTTTTCTTTAAGTTTCAGCTTAGAGCTGCGGCCATGCTGATGCACCACCGTGTTGCTACACTGTTATTACAGGCAGCCTCTTACAATATGTGGCACTTGGTGAAGAATGGAGTTTGATTTAGCAACTCTTATTTGCACCTCCTGCCGCGAGGTAGGTTCATCTGGGACTCTCGATAGGAAGAGGTCCAGCTTTGATTTAAAAACTCCTACATCTACTTTGTGCAGATTCCTCAGGCATATATTTGTTTTTATTTTGAGTTATGAATAAACTGAAAGATTACTCAATTTGTACAGTGCAGCCGTATAGAGATGCAAACAAAAATTGCATTACTTTCTGACTCATCCTCGTATTTATTATAGTAGACAAGTTAAGGCAATTGGTAGTCTTCATCGGATACTCCGATGAAGGCTAGCAGACCGAAGCTTTGCAGTCACTGTCGCCATCCTTCTTGGAAAAGTATTATATATAATAGATAACAAGTCGTATAGTCTATGCTTGGTAGCTTACCGGTAAAGCACGTTCATTTTCCCAGTGTTAGTTGTGTATTGACCAAATATATATATATATATGAGTGCGTATAAAGAGAAAACATTAGATAGATTAAAGTAAAGAAGACATGTAAAAACTTACTTTTGCTATTGCTGATTTAGTTGTTATATAAGCCTGGAAGAGAAGTCACTTGTCCGGAAAAAGCAGTGCGTGGTGGCTGTAGAGACGATCAGACTTCTGAAAGATCGAACAAATGTGCAAGTACAATTGAATATTGGTGTTTCAGTTTGGCGATTAAGTGTCAGCTTTTATAAAAAGTGAGAATCGCCCACCTACATATCCACCTGTCATCATACGCCACGCAGCTTCATGCAGCTTTTGCTATCATAAATCATAAGCATCCCAACACAGCCATTACTGCCAGCGACACCAGTGATAGCCGACTACGAAGACAATGAAATAAACAATAACTGCACCCTCCACCGTCACTACCACCACCAGGACTACAAACATATGTTTCCAAAGATCAGGATAAATTCCCAGAGAGAGAGAGACAGACAGACAGAGACAGAGACAGACAGACAGAGACAGAGACAGACAGACAGAAGGGAGGGACAGCGAGAAATTTTAGGGAAAGAAGCTATGCTTCTTTAAAACTGTTGTTGTTGTTGTTATTTAACCATCGGCTGGATTTGATTGAGAAGATCTATAATCGAAAAGATGTCATAAATGACCATGCTGCCTGTTGTTTTCAGTTGTCAACTGTCTAATACTACATCATAGAAGGCAGCTTTAGCAGCAATAAATCTATGGTGGCTTTCTTGTTGGCTGGTAAATGGAGAGGTTTTCGCGCTTACCCTATAAATATATATATATGTATATATATATATATATATATCTATATATATATACATACATACATATATATATATAGTCAATATATATATAGTC
>NC_068985.1:126367891-126368534 GCF_001194135.2 Octopus bimaculoides
TATATATATATATATATACGAGGGCGTGCCGAAAAGTTCGCGAAAGGCTTGGCTGGAAGCCCAACCTTCCGAGTTCTTTTACAGGGCTTAGAAAAACTGAAGGACCGCTGCAATAAGTATGTGGATTTGAGAAAGGGAAGATGTTGAATAAAATCATAATTAACTGATCCTCTTGTATTTTCTTTTACCCAAAGCCAAGAACCTTTCAGCCATCCACTCGTATGTATGTATGTATGTATGTATGTATGTATGTATGTATGTATGTATGTATGTATGTAAGGCAAATAAGAAAATGGAGAGGATATAAAATATATATACACATCCAGCAATTCGTTTACTTGTACCACTTAAACATGTGTCTGTTATAATGGAATGTTTACATGCTGATATTTGTCGATTTTATATCCTCTCCATTTTCTTATTTGCCTTATAAATCCTGGGTAAATTTCCAGTTTACCCCCATCCATACCTAGTATTCAATTGCAATATTGCCATGCAATAGTAAGCACTTGGTTAAAAATACAGAGGTACACATCCAGTAGTATATTGGATATTTCATATCCCTTAGATGGTTTCTTAACCTCTAACTCATACAGACATATAGATATGTGTATATATATATATATATATTCATATATATATA
>NC_068985.1:126368924-126378123 GCF_001194135.2 Octopus bimaculoides
TATATATATATATTGTGATAAGACTGAGGAAATGGAGTGGATTTTGATATACATTTACAGGAAGTGTAAAATATTGAGCTCGATAACGGCGAAAATTGGTAAATTCGTCAGAAGGTTGGATAAAAAGCTTTGGGTGTATCTATTCTGGCTTTCTGAATTTTAAGTTCAAATCCTGTAGAGGGCATCTTTACTTTTCAGCCTTTTCAGGGTCGATAAATATGTTGGAATCCATGGCGAGTGTTTGCCAGAGGTTTTAGATCGTCGGACAGAATGGCTCGTGATGTCTGTTCTGTCCTCTTGCGTGCGTTGTGGTAGCAATGCTTTTAATAACACTGGTACCAAACTGTATCGCCCCTAAAGTGGTAACATTTCTCTCGGAGAAAATCGGGAGCCGTGGAGAGAGGAGACATACCTGCTTGTGCAATTGCCTTTCTTTTATTTAAAAATAAAAAGCTTGTCTTAGGCCTGCGCATACAAGTGTGGAGATATATGATAAACCCCGTCCGATGGAATTCTTATATCAATTGGATGTAAATTGAACAGCAAACGTTGAAGCATCACTCACGGAAATATTGCTTATAGAACCATCATGGTTAAGGAGTGGTAGATAACAGGATTCCAAAAACCTTGTAGAAACTATTTTCACACGGAAACAGAAGGACTGGTTATAGATTGGGGACGTGTGTGTACCGATGTTTATTTTCCTTCTTGAATAGTAGTCTTGCATGATTAGCAGTGGTGAATAAAGATCACTCATTTGGGGGTGGGGGTGATTTGCCCCCAAGTGTTATAGGAAGGGTTTCTAAGAGTGAGGTTCAGCCGGTACATCGGTTCAGGGTTCAGAGAAATACTGAGTGGCCCGTAATTATCGGCTGGGTCTTACCCTAAAATAAAAGAAAAGATATGTATAGTTCTCTTGAATTTTGAGAGTCTCACTCTACGGCTCTAGAAGAAGTTTTGTCCTGCATTTCCAAATTTCTATCGTAGGACTAGTTAGTAAGCAACTTTCTTCGCCTATACAGGTTCCGCATAACTACGTGCGAACAATTTTTAGAGCCACGAAGGGATTATGGGCTCTTTGGGGGTTGTAGATGGAGATGCATTAGAGAATCGTTTTAGTGCTCTGATGCAAGGGTTAGGAATGAAGTACAGTTGTTACAATAGATAAACAGCGTAAAACTAACGAAGCTCTGACATATCTGCTATACTGAAGATCAGATGCAGAAACCGTGGTGGTTTGTTAGAGACTGAGTTGGCGGCAAGTTAGAGAGGGATCTGTGTATCGATTAGGGAAGCATATACAGGATGATAGCAAATTGATATAGAATCATGCCTCCAATAAAAGTGTATGAAATTTTGACTTTCCAGCTGCAATCTTGTCCGTACAACCCTGTATTAACATGCTATACAATATCCATTGTTATAGTTCGGAAGTACCATCTCTGCGAATAAATTGAAATACTGTTATGGCAGAATAGTTAGCACGCTCGACAAAATGCTTATCGACATTTCGTCCATCTTTATTTACTGAGTTCAAATTGCGCCGAGGTCGACTTTGCATTTGTATCCTTCGGGATCGATAAAATAAGTACCAGTTTCGCACTGGGTTTGATGTAATCGACTAGCCTCCTAATACTCCCAAAATTTCAGGCCTTGTGACTATTGCAGAAAGGAATAAATTAAAACACTTTACCGATTGTTATTAGTATACTTCATTACTTGTCTGCGACCTATGTCTTTACTTATTTCTAAAACACAGTTTCCAAGGAATTTATGAATCAAAATCTTTGATAACATCCAATATCACAATTTCACTCCTTACACGCAAATGTAGTCGATGCTTTCTCTATAATTTCAGTTATTCTCTTACTGTTGTCGGTTGCTGGACTGTAGTCATGCTGCTAAACACACACACACACACACACACACACACACACACAAACAACCGCCAAACTTCCACTATGTTGTTTTCAATCAAATTTCACTAACAATTTTTGATTGATTCGAGGAGACGGTAGAAAATACTTGCACAAACTACCACCAGTGAGACTGAACTCGAGATCCAACAATTACGAAGTAAACTATTTGATCAGATAGGCCGCATCCTTTTGGTTAATGTTATTTATTTATTTACTTATTTATTTTGTCTAATTGATATCGGGCCCTGACTTGAGAGGAGTCATATGAAGAATGTAACTCTATTATAACAACTTCTATAGCAAGAGTGAAAAAAAAAGGGTAAAGACCCCTTCGGTCATGAATAACCATAGGATTGCACCTTGAAAATTCCCTCCCGAGGCACAAATCCGGGCAAGGTTGTTTATGGAAGACCAGCAGTTGCCCATGCATACCAGCCTCCCCCTCTCCACGTTACTGATGTTATCCAAAGGAAAGGCAAAAGCCGATACAGCTTGGCACCAGTGACGTCGCAACTCATTTCTATAGCCGAGAGATCTGGAACAACGTGAAACAAAGTGTCTTGCTCAAGAACACAACCCACTGCCCGGTCCGGGAATCGAACTCACTGCCTAACGAGTGTGAGCCCGATGCTCTACCCACTGAGCCATGGGCCTTCACATAAGCAAGAGTAAGAGAAACTAATGTGGTTACTGATTCAGTGTTCTCTCTTAATATTTAACTTTAGTTTAGAAGATTCCTTCACTAAATACGTTATATATTTTCTTTTAACGATTTACTGGGCTGTTGATAATCTGTTTGGTACCTGTTAAATAGGTGAAAGCAACAGGTCACTTGATAATTTTTACTATCATGCAACTGTTCGTTATGAAGAATTACACTATGATATAGCACCTATTTTCAGCTAGGTAAACTGGGTTGTTGGGAGTTGAGCGTCTCGTCCATAGAAATAATGCAGTCGTAGTTACAAGTCATAAACGGTTGATTTATCAGGTTATTTAACAAGCTGCTGACTTTTTCGCCAGTTGTACTCAAATAAATTAGATCGGGAAATAAATTGTACGCAACGTCATGTCTTCAATGCGAAGATTGAATTATAATGGAAGAAAGGTAACATGTGTTTAAAAAGAATTACCTTTATGTATCTTATATTCAGTTGAAATAGTGTTACAAAGCTATTATCAAAATTAGCAAAACTAATAACCATAGCTGTTTGGTCAAGAAGTTTGCTTCACAAATATTTGGTCCCTATTTCGATCTTACGACGCGGTACCCAAGACCAGCGTATTTTATCGTAAAGGAGAATGTCTTATTTAAATTTCTATTTATTCCATGCTTCCATGTCAGAGCATGCCTTCCCCGACAGATAGGCCTCTTGATCGGGACAGATTTATGCAATTTTTCCCAAAAACTTCGTTGGGGATTTTTTCACTTTTTAAATTATTTACATGTCTGTTCGACCGTTTCACATGATTTTATTCATTAAAACTTCAGAAGTTCTTACAACTTTGGTCGGCGTAATGCTTTGCTTTCGTTTGTTTAATAAAAATTCCTCCTAATGATTTTGCTTTCATTTCATGATATACAGCTATCATCAAGAAAATGCCAGCTTCCAAATCCTATTTTCTGATCATGTAATACTGATTAAATTTTAAATCTCAGTAACATTTTTCTATAATTTTTCTGGGGTAAATAAATAACAAAATCGGATTTAGCGTGGAAAATTCAATATCCCAAATTTGGAAATTTTGACGTAATTTTAAAATATCACAATATGTGACAGCACAAGGAAGACCCTGCGAAAGTAGAGAGACAGACATTTAGAAATGTACACACAGGCAATCACAAGTTTAACATTGTGTATAGTAGACATATGTATGTATGCATGTACGTATGCATGTATATATATTCGTGTGGGGGAAGTGAGTGTTTCTTTGCGATGGACAGCAAAAAATCCGCCTTAAAGCTACGTATTCCTCACACCCACCTTTCGGTGTGTGTGTGTGTGTGTGTGTGTGTGTGTGTGTGTGTGTGTGTGTGTGTGTGTGTGTGTGTGTGTGTGTGTGTGTGTATGTGTGCGTGTGTGTGTGTGTGTTGTATATATGTATTTACGAAAGTATGTATGCAACGTCGCGTGTATATGACAACTGTATAATGTTATCATCCCATTACAACCGATGTTCTTGTCTTCACTGGTATAAGTCACCCTTCTCTCTGTTACTATCTTTCCCTCAGATTAATACTTTTTACAGCCTTCTCATTTTATCATATTGTTCGTCCAACGCCCCTGGCAAAATAAGCACGTGTTTGGGGCATCAAAGGACGGGGGAAACACAGAAATGAAATTGGTTTAATATTCGTAATGCCTTATCTCTACTAACACTTCGCAATTAAAAAAAACTCTAACACTTTGCAATTAAAAAACAATTATTTTATGGTTTATTATCGTTTACATTTTGAACCATTTACATACACTTGAAGGCACCAAAACCTTTTTAAGTGCTTAGGGGCTCTATGGGTCTTAATCCGACCCTGCCTTGAGAGCATATTATAGATTTTTATTGAAATCCAATTAGCCTATTATTGAATTGGATGTTAGTGTAACATGTATGCAAAGTTTCATATATATATATGTGTGTGTGTGTGTGTGTGGGTGTGGGTGTGTGTGTGTGTGTGTATGTATGTATGTATATATGTATGCATGTATGTATGTATGTATGCATGCATGCATGTATGTATGTATGTATGTATATATGTACGTATGCATGTATGTTTGTATGTATGTTTGTATGTATGTATGTATGTGTGCACGCATGTATGCATGCATTATGTATGTATGTATGCATGTATGCATGTATGCATGCATGCATGTATGTATGTATTTATGTATGAATGTATGTATGTATGTATGTATGTATGTATGTATGTATGTATGTATGTATGGTTGTATGTATGTATGTGTGTATGTATGTATGACTGCTGTGTATGACTGACTTCGAACTGGTTGATCAGCTTCCCTATTCTCCTGACTTGTATGTTTTGTTTCATGTATGTCTTCTCGTGCATATAGTTGCATATATATATATACACATATATACTTAAATGATAAACTTCTGGAAAGTTTTACAGATTTTTACAGTTTCGGTGATGGTTTGGATCTGTAGTTTTCGAATCAGCTTTCTCCTTTCTGCTTTTGAGATGCCTAATTTCTCAAAATTGGTATTTAGGCATATCCCAGTGCCCCAATAATTACAAGTATATGTATGTATATACAGGGGTTGGACAAAATAATGGAAACACCTAGCATCATAGCATCATAATTTTGAAATATCTATGAAACCACCGAAAGCTTGTTTATTTTTGTTTTTGATTTATTATTAGTGTTGCTTAATATGTTTTGCTAAAATTGCTGTTTCTTTTCAGATATCATCAGAAAAACGTAATTAAAATTCATTAAAATGACAGACCTGTCGGACTTTCAAAGAGGTCAAATTGTTGGTGTTTGTATGGCAGGTGCTAGCGTGATGAAAACAGCCGAAATGTTTGGTGTATCAAGAAGTACTGTCTCGAAAGTAATGACAGCCTTTGAGAAAGAGAGAAAACCTCCTCGTCGAAACAAAACTCCAAAAGAAAACCAAAACTTTCAGACAGGAACTGTCGGACTTTTACGCAAATTGTTAGAAAGGATAACAAAAGTACAGTACCCAAAATTACTGCAGAGCTTAATGACCACCTCGAGAACCCAGTTTCCACAAAAACTGTTCACCAAAAGCTGCACAAAGCCGGATTTCACTGGAGTGCTGCAATCAGAAAACCACTACTTTCAAAAACAAACATTGCAAAGCGTTTAGAGTGGAGTAAAAACCTACAGAATTGGTCCCTAGAGCAGTGGAAGAATGTTATATCCTCGGATGAGACATCCTTTACCTTATTTCCGACTATTGGCCAAGTATACGTGTGGAGACAGCCAAAAAAGTATTTGACCCAGACTGCCTTCTTTCAACTGTTAAACATGGAGGATGATCTGGGGGCTGTATCTTGGAAATCCACCGGCCCAATGGTTTCCCTTCATGGCAGAATTAATACTCAAGCCTATTTAAGCATTTTATCTGATCAAATTCATCCTATGTTTGCGCAACTGTGTCCGGAGGGAAACGCAACCTTTCAGGGTGATAATGCACCAATTCACACAGCTAAAGTTGTTACTAAATGGCACGATGAACATTCTAGTGAAGTTGAACATCCTATTTGGCTACCAGAGTCCCCAGGTCTCAATATCATTGAACATTTATGGTGCATTTTAGAAAAACAAGTAAGAAGTCGCTATCCTCCACCATCAGCACTACAAGAACTGTTTTAGCTGAAGAATGGACAAAATTCCTTTGGAACCAATTCAAACTCTGTATAAGTCCATACCTCATAGAATTCAAGCTGTAATTACTGCCAAAAGCAATCCTACCTAATATTAAAATAAATTTGCTTGAAATTTTAAGGTGTTTCCATTATTTTGTCCAACCCCTGTATGTATGTATTATGTATGTATGCATGTATGTATGTATGTATGTATGTATGCATGCATGTATGTATGTATGTATGTATGTATGTAAGCATGTATGTATGTATTTGTGTATTTATGCACGTATGTATGCGTGTAAACGTGTGTGTGTGTGTGTGTGTATTTAATTATTGGAATTTTTTCTACAAAGAGAGAACTTTTTTCCAGCAAAGAAATCAAACTCCATTGCTGGAATTTGGACGAAATACCGGTGCTACATATTGAACCTTTAAAAAATTCTTGCATACAAACTACCTTTAACGTGCATGCTAGCCAGCCTCTTTGTTGGCTGGAATATCCTAGCTTTTTCAGATAATCATTTACACATTTATTAATATAAGAGTATAAATGATTATTGGTATAAATGTGAATTTATAATCAGAGTAGAAGAGCTGAAGGTTTCAAAACAGTTTCCTTAAATATTCTCTTTCTCGCTGATTTTAGAAGTAATTGCGTCTGCAGGGAAGCCGATCTCTATGACTCTACATGATTTTTCCTTCCTGTTACAAATTAACTGAAGTAGGCTCGTTCTGTTTGCATTTGGTCGAAGTGTCCACTAATACTCTTTGCATTCTATAAATTTGTGAACTAAATAACACAGGTGTTGTCTATATTTCACAGCAGTCTCCCCTGCTAATGACATTGTATATTATTTTAACAACAATGTCCTGTTGTAATGGAAAGTAGTTCTTCGATGATATTTTCCAGCAACAGCTGATTACACGCATAATGTACTTCACAGAAAAAGAACATATTTGACATCTTGGGACTTAAGGACTTCACTGCCTTCTTTTGTTCATTAGATATTTCTTTGCTATCTCCAGCTCATAGATTACGAAAGTGTAGCCTTCGATATGTAATGTGATGTGAAGATTATGAATCCAAGGGAGGCTATCAAGGATCAAGCATCAAAGGGTTCTTTCTGAGCCATAAATAGGCTTATAGTACCGGTTTCTCAGATTCTCTGGCATGTACATATATATATATATATATATATATATATATTCAACTCCAGTCTGTCGCAGGATAACTCATTTTTGCCAGTTGAGCGAACTGGAGCAACGCGAAATAGTGTGTTTTGCTCAAGAGCGCGACGCATCACCCAGTCCAAGAATCGAAACCACAATCTTAAAATCATAGTTACAACAACCTAACCACTAAGTCACGCACCTAAGGGAGGTTATACTTCATGTTAATATTGTCGTCTTCTTGAAGTTTACAGGAACTTACCCTTACATAACCTTTCTGAGATATACAGAGTGTTTCTCTTCCAGGTCTTTGCTAAGATATGCTAATCTTGCGCTTTTGGGTCCACATAGAAGGCCATCAGTAAGTGAGTGCTTCTTGAGTAGTTCACTATCGACCTATAGTACTTTATTCACCTCATTCCTCAGTATTTTGTTTATGCATTTATTTTTGCAGCTGTTGTTTAGTACATGCTAAGTGAAACCATACGGTATTCAAAGGCTGTTTGCACTGATCTTAAACCTCTTCTTCTCACTTTTCTTCTGATATAGAGTCTGTCAATATCCCTGTTTCTTTTGAAGTTTACAGCTGATGTCAAGATCTTGCACTTTTAATATCTTAACGTGTATGTATCGCTTAGTCGTGTAAAATGGGGGCGCGAAATCAGAGCAACTCGTAATTTTTTTTTTTCTTTTTTTTCAGGTTGTATATGAATTCATAAAGGGATGAAAGAAAACTGCTATGGTAACTACAGAAAAGACAACCAAAGTGGGATTAATATGAAAAATCTTAATCAATCTGCTTGGTATTGGCAAAAATCGAACTGATCCCACATCTTTTCTTAGACATATGTATGCTTATAACCATTTGATGTCAGAAGTGGGGTAGGTCATAGAGACAATATAAGACACGACTGAAACCTAACGCGGTATTTGTTTACTAACTTCTCAGTTCTCGACCGATGGGAGAATAATCACTCCATACGTTTCTCCAGGCTACCTTAATACTGAATTTCCACCATATTTGGGCACAACGTTGCTGTTGTGTGGTTGCTGAGGGATCTTAATAGCTTAAAAAAGCGAAACCAATTAAGGTTCGTTCTATCATGCTGAATCGGTAGAATAAAAGGGGTGAAAACTAAAAAGCGATCCAAACCCAGTATGCAGACGAAGATATCAACCATATTTTCGGACCCATACCGCCAAAGAATCGTATAGAATTCTAAGAGAGACTGGAGAGAGAGAGAGACAGAGAGAGACAGAGACAGAGAGACAGAGACAGAGAGACAGAGACAGAGAGACAGAGAGACAGACAGAGAGTGGGGTGACGTTGTTGAATGTAGTTATTGTTTGACCCCGAAACAACTCAGTTCCTTCAGGCTTATGATCAAAGAAGATTCAATTGCTGACCACCCTCCCTTATTTTCTGTTTCTAAACAAATATTTTCTCTTCTCGATTTTGAGGGAGATGTGAATACAACTTCTAGCACGTCACAAACGTGATTGTTAGGCATTTTAGTGAAGAAGCATGTTAATGGGAAAATTCTAGAAACATACAAACATAAGTTGTCCAGATGGCAACTTAATGTCAAAGAAATAATTAATTATCTCATTAACGAAAAATTATGGGTTTTCTTTTTTGAAAATTGTGTTTATATTCTATCAACTACAAGACTCCAAGTTTTCAGGAAATGTGGAAATAGGTTTTCTGTTCCTATTTGCTCGGTTGCACAATTTTCTTGAACTCTCTTTCCTAAATCCT
>NC_068985.1:126378949-126392298 GCF_001194135.2 Octopus bimaculoides
GTATACACCTAACTGTCTGGATGTTTTGCGTTCTTGTCCCATTTTTGTATTTTATATATACATATATACATATCAAATATATATGTATACGTATATATGTGTACATAAATGTGTGTGTATGTATATGTACATGTGTGTATAGATATATACACACACATGCATATTCATATATACATACATGCATACATACATACATACATACATACATACATACATACATACATACATACATGCATACATGCATACATACATGTCAGTACAAACAATATTGATGGAACATATCTTTCAAATCTTCTGCCAAGTGCAAACGTAACAGACATGACGTTACTATCTGGAATAGTACAGGTATACGCAGTCATGGAAGCCAGCTACCCTGCAAATGTGATCATCTCTTTCAAAATCAGAAAGAAGAATTTCTATGGATAACTGCTTCAAAATCTTCAGTCCCTTTCTCCTGATTATAAATTTACATTTATGCCAAGCGTTTTTGATGCACTTGGTTCAGTTAGCAAATATCTACGCGACAGTATGGAAAAGCTAGGATTTATAAGCTAAGAAACCGGCTAACACACTCTTTACAAATAAAATCTGTAAGTGGAACAGTAAAAATATACAAGATTTTCCTAAAGTTCAATACCTAACAATTATCGTTATTGTTATCCATGTTCTAGTTATTGAGTTTTCGCTTTTCAGCTGGAAAGAACTTTAATATATCAGAAAGTCAAGTGTTACCAGTCTCAGAAAGTCGGTCGTCGGCGAAACTTCGAAGTCATTGCCTGCCATTTCCTCATGTCTCACGTGAGTAGAGGAGTGATGTCAGTACACATGCACGGTACACAGCAACTTTTGTTTGCCTTGCGATGCCATGCTGGGACCAGACACGAGACTGATAAGACCGGAAGGAATTAGTTGCTCTCTGCAACCTGAAAGATATTTCCTCATCCAGGGAGCAAGAACGGCTGAGTGTGCTGCCCAGGTAGACAAACTTGTCTACTACCTTCAGAATTGTTCCTTCAGCCAAGATAGCTAGTTCCATATATGGATTTCCTGGTGCAGGCTGGAACATTACAACAGTCTTGTCCAGGCTAATGTTGAGTCCAAATGCTGATATCTTGAGTATTGAGGCAAGCACAAGCACCGGTTACGTTGGACCGGACACCTTATTAGAATGAAGGATAGCAGGATTCCTAAGCAGATGCTCTATGGAGAACTTGTGAATGGAAGGAGACTCCGGCAGAAACCAAGGCTGCGATTTAAGGACTGTGTCAAGTCCGCATTAAAGACCCGTGATATGCAGGACACTGACTGGGAGAACAATGCCTGTCATCGCCACGGATGGAGGAAGCAGGTTAAGGAGGGGATCGACACTTTTGAGAGAGCACGTATCCAGCATGAAGAATTCAAGTGAACTGCGCGAAAGCGCACGGCTCGTATACTGAATGGGGAAAGCAGTTGTGTATGCTTGTCAAGAGCAGGGCTCATTAGCCACCAGCGGAGCCGCAAATGCAAAATATAAGTTAGTCCAAGAGCGCACAATGTTCCTAAAGGTCGGCAATGGTCTTCCTCGGTCACGAGTGGACGGCCATCATCATCATATATATCATCATCATCATCATCATCGTTTAACGTCCGCTTTCCATGCTAGCATGGGTTGGACGATTTGACTGAGGACTGGTGAAACCGGATGGCAACACCAGGCTCCAGTCTGATTTGGCAGAGTTTCTACAGCTGGATGCCCTTCCTAACGCCAATATATGTATATATATGTATATATGTATATATGTATATATGTATATATATTGCCTTTCTTCTTCAAATTTTTATTCTCGTTTTTGCGCCCCTGTCTTTCCGACAGCCGACGTGCGATGATCACAAAAATCAGAGTCAAAAGCGATGTGTTGAGACTGTTTATTGGGTAAGGCGATGTGGTGGCCTGTATCAAAAAAGGTGAGACTCATGGTGAAGCTGCAGGGTAGAGAAGATATGGCTAGCTTTAAGCTGTTGTACTTTAAAAAAAACAGTGCCCTGGATCAATACTTGGAAATGGACGAAGCGGACCAGGAGAAAGTTGAAAAGATTGAAGATCGTCTGAAGGACGCGTACACGGAGGGGATATTCAATGCCTACAGTATGGGCGGGCGAGTAGATAGATGATTATGTGAGCGAGAGTAGAAGGTTGGCGAGCTTAGTAGGGTTTCCTGGAGCAGTGATGGAGCGGATGGTGAAACTGGCTTTTGTGACCGCATTACCCGATCATATCTCATTACGTCTACAGCATCCAAGGGTATATCTTGACGACAACAGAAGGGCCTCCTACTCGCAGTGGGCCAACCGCGTGCCTAGACACTAACCCAGGTATTTCCAGGTCCCTGCGCATACATACACATGTGCGTGTGTATATATACGTATATATATAATTATTACAAATAAAAGGGTAAAGGATTATTAATTTATTAATAAATTAATAATTAATAATTTTTACCAAGCACTTCGGTATGTAAACACCGTTATCGGTAAAGAACTTATTTGAAAGTTCTTACAGATTTATAAACATAATTAAGGGATCAGCAACAGTTGCTTCACCACATACCGAAGTTCAGAAATAGCAGCTAAAGTGCTTAAACGCTATAGCTACTATTTTTGAACTTCGGTATGTGGTGAAGCAACTGTTGCTGATCCCTTAATTATGTTTACGTATATATATATATATATATATATATATATATATATATATATATATATATATATATATAATGTCATTATAATCAAGGATAAAATCTATAGACACACGCACGCATCCACATATGCACACTATTCGAATACATGAAACTACTGCAAGAATAAAATACATGGCCAAAGTGAGTGAAAGATCGCCATAAATCCAACACTATGATATGATTACATCTCCGTTGAGAGCTAGCTTCGTTTTGATGAGAAAGTTTTTAGCCTCATATCAGGCTAATCCACCACTCGATACGATAATCTACAATGTTCCAGTCATCATCATCCGTTTTTTCCCTTCTTTCTTCCATTTCTTTTTTTGTAGTTTGTGCGTGGGGGTGCTTTCATACGTACATTACGTAATGTATACTTGCTCTTTTTCCTCACAAGACGTCAGGCTGGTTGTGATTTGAAGGTAAATTGGCAGTTATTTCTAGCCAATCAAATGACTGATGAGAAACTCCATCAACCGAAGGTTATAGTTTACTGTCGGTCTTAGTTTGGTGGGTTTCGCTATAGATTTTCGAACCCCAACCCTAACAAAACAATCACTACCATGTCGAAACTATGTAGTTAATAACCACCTGATGATTTAATACATGGACATCTAATAATCTTCCCATTTGAGATTAAACTAATTATATTGTCTTTTTAGTCACATGTTAGCCCTAATGAAGCAGACTTCATAACAGAGTCAATCGATCTATTTTCTTTTTTCCTTTTTTCTTTAAGATATAGGCGCAGATGCGGCTGTGTGGTAAGAAGCTTGCTTTTCATCCCCATGGTTTCAGTTTCACCTAGGGCAAGTGACTTCTGCTATAGCCTCGGGCCAACCAAAGCCTTGTAAATGGATTTGGTAGATGGAAGGTATAAAAAGTCTATCATGTGTGTGTGTGTGTGTGTCTTTTAGTTTGTGTTTGTCCTCCACAACTGGTGTTGGTGTGTTTACGTTCCCGTAACTTAGCGGTTCGGCAAAATAGCCTGATAGAATAAGTATTAGACTTAGAAAAAAAGCAAGTCCTGGGGTCGATTTTTACGACTAAAACCCTTCGAGGCGGTGCCCCAGTATGACCGCAGTAACAAATAAAAAGTAAAAGATAGTATATCTAGGGTTACATTATCCAATATTACGTTCTTTTTGTTTCTGGGAGGTTTGGGGTAGGGGAAGATGGTAGAGTATAATTTGAGGAAAGTGTTGCATTTATCTCTAGTTTCTCGAGTAGCACATAGAAGCTCTTTTGTTAGCGCCTGATTATGGTGTTAAGAAGAAATGTGATCAAGCAAAAGCGTTTCCATTTTAATTTTACTGTCATACAGGCAAGGCGGAATGGCTTACAAGTTCGATACGCAATTAACTAGAGTTCGGTTCAGTTGCATATCATCTTGAACCAGTGTGTTAACAGCTTGGAAGCCTGTCAAATGGATTATATAAGTGTCCAGTCATGCTAATTCTGTCAGAGAATTACATTAATACTCAGCCATTTACAAGTCAGTTCAATGAGTAGGGAGTTATTCAAACAACTGAAACATTCATCGTAGAAACCGACGTAGATCCATTTACAGAAGTAGGTGAACAATTAAGAGGACACGTCCTTGTTTCAGTTGATATATGCGGTTATTACAAGATACCTTTGCTAACCTCCCCTTGATTAGAACCATCTCTAATCCAAGGGAGGTAAGTTTACCTCTTCCGGAAGTTGTTACGTCCCTTGACCACGCATGAGTTTCCACGTAAGCGACTTACACCAGAAGTGGTCGTCGTTGGTTCGTTTTCGTTTGCCACTCACTTTGTCGTGTCGCCGGCCGCTCTTACAAACAACAACATATTTACACACATACCAACACCTGCACGCGTGTAATCACAGCAGAAGAACCAGCATTTCACATCTGTGATGTTAAACATATTCTCTCCAGTTTGTAATCTGTTTATGTCATCTCGCTATTTAATTTTATTCCAGTGATTTTGTTATAAAGTGTGAATGGATGGAGCAGAAGACAAACGTCTGACATTTACCCTATGACTCTAATATCACCACTGCCAACAACCACTTCATCAACAACAAACTACAAACAATAATAATTAATAATAATTAATATTTTCTATATAAAAAGAAAAAAAAATTGTCAATTGTCGCCATCTCCACCATAATCCCCATTATTTATGTGATATCAACAAAAAGAAGAAAACAAGACTTATCATAATTACATTTTTTTTGCGTACTTTTGTTGTCACATTACCGAACACTATCTTCGGGTTCGTTTGTGTCACCATTTATCCAAAAGAGAAAAGTGAACCATGTTAAGAAGTCTATCGAGCGACATTTAAAGTCTGATTGTAAGTTCGAGAAAGAAAGCGAGGAAAAACACGCAAGGTGTAAGAAACCCCCAAATTTTCCCCTATTGAACCAACTTCCGCTTCAAATTAGTCATCTACAACACGACCCTTCATTTTGTTTGGTTTTTTTCGTCTCAGTACTGAAGTGTGTTTCTATGTGACACTATTAAATAAGACAATAAACTTTCATATTTATAATAATACCCATTATATTATTATCATTATAACTTAATTAGCAGTGTCATTCTACACGTACTTGATTCAAGATGATGGAAGTAACAGATTGTCAAAGTAAGTAAAACATCGCTCAATTGTCTTCTCTTTTTCGTGTCTTATTTATTGCTTTACCTTTACGTTGACTGGTCAACTGATTCCGAATGACATTCTACTTTTTTCTCACGGCCTGCTTAAAACAGCAGCTAAATCTCTCTCAAGAAAAAAAAAACAAGCAGACGAATGGATAACATAGCCCGGTACATTCTATACCCCATACATACATACATACATACATACACATGCAAAAACAAACAAAAAGAATTATGAATGCTTTTGGTTATCGAGGTTGACTTGGGACGAAATGACACCCTATTCTTTCATTTCACAAATAATTTTATAATTCCTTAACTGGATTTCATGATTTAATTTTCTGTCAATTAACTATCCACAAAGTTTGATTTGACTTTTTAAAAGCGAATAAAGAGATTAGTAATGTGAAAGGAATTGAAATTAGACACGTGAAATCAACACACCGAAAATTTTTTTTTTTTAACATCTTTTTATATATGTCAGTCATGTAATGGCAGGTATGTTAACTATTATTGGTACCATACCCCAAATGTTTTGTGGGAGGTGTTTTGTCGTTGAATGGACTTTCAGAATTTAGATAAGAGAACATTGACACTGGTAGGATTTGAACGCAGGACATAGGGGGATGGAATTTACATCGACAGTACTAATAATTTTACAGAGTTGACATCAGCACTATGAAACACTTGTAAATATGTTTTGACATGTAAAACACACTTGTACATATAGAAGAACGGTTCTTGTAAGTGCAGGAGGATAGTTGACGATATTTGGAATGTTTTTAGTTGGAACCACTGCCTCACGCCAAATGAACGAGGCTAGTAGAGGAAGGGTCGGAGTGTAAGGGAAATATGCTAACTTAGCTGTAATTACATTCTCGGTTAACAGTTTTTGTTAATTGACAACGACGTTAATTGTACTGAAAATTATGGTGGGCCGTTCAACTAAAAGGTTCTAACTGAACCTTCTCATATCATCCGATTACTTTTCTATTCTCTTTCTATCTCCACAACTCTGCACTTCTTGCCCAGTACACTCTCTGTTTTGTCCATCTTCTCTTCATATTTCTGTTTCATCCCCTCTCTCTATCTTCCACCTCTTCCCCTCTATTCGTCCCTTTCTCTCCCCTTACCCATACCCCTCCCTTTCTGTATGTGAGAGGAAGTCTTCTGTGTTTGACAACATCATCACTTAACTGGATGGTTTTTGCTATATCATCAAAATTACACATACCATACTTACAAGCTAAAAATAGAGTCGTTTTGATTGCTTGACGCACTTGAAACAATAAATCTTTCTCATATCGCATTCAACTGCATGAAAAAAATGACACATTGGATAGTGTCATCTGGGTTACATTGTCTCTGAATGAGAGACAGGATGGGCATGGTTGAATTACCTTTTGTCCTGGAGATAAGTATCAACATTACACTAGCACAAACTGTTAGAGAAAGAGATGAACACTAATCCAGTTACAGCAACCCACATCACACGTGTTATTAATAGATCCCTGCATATTTATACAAGTGCAAGCAAGACTCACTTCTAAATGTATATTTATGTAACTTTGACTGGCCATACTGGAGTACCACCATGAAGGGTTTTAGACAAACAATTTGATACCTTAACTTTTCTTTTCTTTAAATCTAGTACTTATTCTATCAGTCTCAAAACGCACACACGCTTATACATACATACATACATATATATATATATATATATATATATATATATATATATATATATATATATGTATATATATATACACACAGACACACACACACACACACACACACATGATGGTTGTGTGGTAAGAAGCTTGCTTCCCAACCACATGGTTCCAGGTTCAGTTCCACTGCATGGCATCTTGGACAAGTGTCTTCTACTTTAGCCTCAGGCCAACCAAAGCCTTGTGAGTGGATTTGGTAGATGGAAACTAAAAGAAGCCCATTGTATTTATATATATGTGTGTGTCTCTGTTTGTTGCCCCCCCCCCTCCATTGCTCGACAACTGATGTTGATGTGTTTACATCCCCAAAACTTAGCAGTTTGGCAAAAGAGACTGATAGAATAAGTACTAGGCTTACAAAGAATGAGTCCTGGGTTTGATTTGTTTGACTAAAGCTGGTGCTCCTGCATGGCCGCAGTCAAATGGCTGAAACAAGTAAAAGAATGAATGAATGAAGGTAGGTAAAATTGTGTTAATGGAATAAGGGAAATAGGAGACAGACAGACAGACAAGGTGAAAGGTTATAACAGGTAACCAAGAATTAAAAAACTGGTGGACAAAATGGAGACACGCATGAACAAAAAATTAACATAAGTTGTTCACAATGAATTGTATGGCGAAAATCATAAAAGAAGTAGCCTACTGGTTCAGGTGAGCCCTTTATCAAAGGAGAGGAAGAAATGAATAAGAAATGATACCTGTTCAGAGCATGTGTATGTCTATCAACTCTGTGTGTGTACATATGAAAGAGAATATCAATTCCTATATAGGTCATGAAGTGAAGATCAGTGTGTAAGAAACATAAATTTTCACCATAGAAACAAGCATGGATAATGCCTAGAGAGGAAAAGCTTCCCACAGGATTTTCAGACACTGTAAAAATCAACCCCTAGACTTCAACAACAGTTGTAATACTGATTTCAAATTTTAGCACAAGGCCAGCAAGTTTGGGAGAGTAAGATGGCCAATAACATCAACTCCAGTGTTCAACTGGTACTTATTTTATCGACCCCTCCCCCCAAAAGGATGGAAGGCAAAGTTGAACTCAGAATGTGGAAAAGGACAAAATGCTGCCAAGCATTCTGCCAGCTCACTGCCTGGACAACAGTTGTAATTCTAATGATTTTAAATTTAGCACAGGGCTATAAATTGTGAGGAAAAGGGGCTGATGGATATAATTAACTGAGACATATTTTATCAAGTTCTACAAGATTTAAACTCCAGCTTGGAACATAAAGAGTTGTAGCAAAATTCTACAAATCATTTTATTAATTGTTCCACTGATTCTGTCATTATGCATGCAATAATTATAGTTTAACTTATTCTCTCTTCTCCTTTGTGTTTATCATTTTATCTTACTTACAGTATGCAGATATAGCATTCCTTTACTCATTGCCAGTCATCAAGCCTAGTGTGCACACTTATCCTGCACTTCTTATGTTAACTCTCTGTATCTCTCTTTTACTCTATATGATGTAAAGTGTGACTGGAGGAATCAGATGGAAGCCCCAGTAAGAAATGAATAAAAGAACACAAGGCATTTAACATGCCTGTCTTAATAAATAATATAAATATTGATTAGTTGATTCCCCTATTCACGCTTTACATCATATAGAGTAAAAGAGAGATACAGAGAGTTAACATAAGAGGTGAAGGATAAGTGCACATACAAGGCTTCATGGCAGGCAGTGAGTAAAAGAATGCTATATCTACACACTGTAAGAGAGAGAGAGAATCATAAACATAGTGGATAAGAGACAATAAGTTAAATTATAATCAGTGTATGCATACCATATTTTTTGATATTACCCATGGTGGCAAAAGTATACTTCCAAAGTTACCCATCACATGACAGATAACATTCTTGTAGTAATAATAATGATTTCATATATAGATACAAGGCCTCCAATTTGAAGGTGGATAGTTAATTGGTATTTCACTATATTTTATGAACCCTGGAATGATGAAAGGCAAAGTTGGCCTTAGCAGGGTTTGAACTCAACTGTTAAAAAAAAAACTATATCAATTATTACAAATCATTTTATCCAATGCTCAAATGATTCTGCCAAAAAATAATAATGGTGATTACATTTGATTAGGAACAAGGCCAGACTTTATAGGAGTGGAACGTGTATTTGTATGAAGAGTTCTTAATATCGATTGCTTGGAGCCTGGTGTAGCCATCCAGTTGCACCAGTCCTCAGTCAAATCGTTCAACCCATGCTAGCATGGAAACCGGATGTTAAACGATGATGATGATGATGATGATGAATCAGTTGGTTTGTCAAGAGTCCTTTCATTGCATTCTGTGACCTCATCATCTGTTTCAGGTTTGCCATATTTGGAACAAATGAAGGGGACATAATTAACCCCTTTGATACCAAATTGCCTGAAACTGCCATTGGTTCCATGATACAAATTCCCAGTTTTAAAGAGCTCTAAATTAAAACCTTCCATCAGAATTTCATGTTCATTTATGTTCCAAACACCTGCTTAATAATGACAGTTATTTTATTAAATCCTTAATTATTTTCAAAGTTAATTGAAACAAAGGCAGTATATTACAACAAAAATATTGTAACAAAAGGGTTAATGGGGATTGTGGAAAGCTTTGAAAGGACTCTGACAAGTTCTTTGTATGTCATTGATATTATTTTAAATGAGAGGTAAAATCAATGCTGGCAGTTTGAACACAGGACAGTGAGGGTTAAAACCCAATATGAAGTGTATCTAATTCATCATTCTACTCTTTCAATCAAGAGTCAATGAAGGAACTTCTTCATAGTCATTTGACTTGCTAGAAATAGGAGCCAACCTCAATTCATACCTTACAATATTAATAATATTCAAAATTGTAAAGAGACATTGAATAAAATATTTTACATATTCTAAAAAACAGAGTGGTCATGCCAGGAATATTTACTAAACAGCAATGACCACACCTCTGTTCACCATTTCTACATCCTTGACTGTAGTAATTTGATAAAGATGGAAATGGTAGAACATTGATTTTTGAAGCAGGGGATGGAGTCATGCAAAATTTTTTTGTAAATGAGTAAAACATAAGTCAACTGAATTAAACCTAATATAAGATACCAGAATGGACATTCAATCAAGCAAGGTCTCAAACAATCAAGGAAACAAACTGGACAAAAAAAAAAGTGGCATCTAATTTGTTTATCAATTAGTTAACCATTTAGCTTTCAGATTACTCTGTCAAATGTAATGCTTATTTATTCACATTGTTTTCAATTAGCAATGTATTATCTCATAGCTTTGAGATTTCAATGATGTGATTATTTATTTTTAGAATGATATTGTAGGGTAAGTGTGAGAGGCTGGGTTTGGCCAGTTTGAACATAAACCGGATATAACCAGTTTAAATACTAATCGGTTAAAGGAGTCTGGAGAAATGATGGCAAGTGATGCTCCGTAATAGTTTTTTTAATGAAACCCAACATTGTAACTATTGCATACATGCCTTTGCCAGATATCTATAATGGCATAAGTATGATAAAGTTGGATTTAATGCTAAATTATCATATCAAAATATTTCAGGATATAAAACCACCTTCAACTGATATATTAATATTCATGGTTTTAGGAGTCTTTTTCTATTTTTTTTTTCTTAAATTGAATTTGTTTTTATTTCTAATTCATTTCTTTTTCTATTTTTTTCCCCCCCCCAGAAATTGGTGTTGGTCTTGCTGGCTTTGGAATAACATTCCTCTTCTTAGGAGTTTTATTCTTTTTTGATAAAGGACTGCTAGCATTTGGAAATGTAAGTATAAGAACGAATGCAAAAGGAAGGAAATAGATATCTCTCAGTTTCAATGATGAGTATTTCAGGTATTCAGTCTGCTCAATTAGCTTCTAATTAAATAATAGTCTAAATCAGTGATTCTCAACCAGGGTCCATATGGCCCCTGAGGGTACTGTTCAAATGTATGTACAATAAACTGGTTGTACTTCTACAATACACAAAATATTTAAATTTTTTTTAATACAGTTCTTAATAATATTTCATTATAAAAATATAATAATAGGATTTTTTAAACATTGAATGGTTATAAGGGTCCACTCTCATAAAGTATAAACCAAATGAATTCATAGGTTAAAAACAGTTGAGTTCCACTGGGCCAAATGGTTGAGTATTAAAAAAAATAAGATTAAGCTCCTTTCTGAGTCCTGTAGATTCATAGGGCCAGTTTCCCAGCGTCTGTGGTGGATATATATCGCCCCCTTCCCCTGCCTTCCCAGATAGGGTGCCAGTCTGTCACAGAATTACTCATTTTTGCCAACTGAACAAACTGGAGCAACATGAAATGAAGTGTTTTGCTCAAGAACGCAACACGTCTGGTCCAAGAATCAACACCACAATCTTACGATCATGAGTAATATCTTAACCACTTAGCTTCCACAAACAATGAGTATCCCATAGTCACTTGTACTCTTAATGTAATTCTCAATTAGAATTTGTGACAAAGTGTGTTGATGAGGCTGGCCCTTTAACCCTTTAGCATTCAGACTACCCTGTCATATGTCAATACTTATTTATTCACATTGTTTTGAATTAATTGTACATTATTTCATAGCCTTAAAATTTCAATGATTTGACTATATTCTTAGAATGAGATTTTAGGGTAGGAGTGAGAGGCTGGATCCAGCCAGTTTGAATATAAGACATGTAGAATATGACCAGTTTGAATGTTAATGGATTAAAATCCCAATAAATTCCCGTCAGCAATCTTCCATATAGTTTCTGTTCACCAAATTTCACTTTCAAGGCTCTGGTTGCTCAGAGACTGTGGTAAAAAAAAATAAAACACTTGCACAAGATGCCATGCAGTGGAATTAATCCTGGGGCCTCATGGTTACAAAGAGAACTTCTTGACCATTTTGATAACAACCTGCCCAAGACCACCCCTGGATCTAGAATGCAAACTTTATGCTTTAAAGTGATATCAAAATACTATGTTGATTTAAGTTTGAGATACCATCTTAATAATGACAAAGTTATTTTACAAACTTCTTTACTAATTTCAAAATTAATTTTAAAAAAAGCAGTGTACTTTGACAGAAATATGGTTAAAGAAAAGGGTTTAACACTCAACCACACACACACACATACACACAAAGCATCATGGGCTAGTACTTCTCTCAAACCTTGTGTTATTTCATCTATAAGGTGCAATATTCTGGGGGCTGGTCTATCCAACACTTTCTATGTCTTCATTTATTCTTCTGTTCATCTTTTCTGAGTCCTAAACCACAAAAATACTTCAGCTGTTAAAGCTTGCCCCAAAATTTCAAGGGAATTTCTGTGGAGATGAACTGACACTTGAGCTCCTAGAAATAGCAGCCAAATCATACTCAACTGTCTCATAAAAAGAGACACCTTGAATAAAGTATTCCTAAATTCTAATAATAAAAAAAAAAGGACAAATAGTCTTAGCTGGAAGGCTTTTAATTATATCTGTTCAAGAGAGCCTCTATGTGGATTTTCAACCTGCTAGAAATAGAAATAGATGCAAAATTTTCTTAACTCACACCCTACTGTTTTACAAAATGAAGTATGCTATGATTTTGCTTTAAACATCCATTGGAAGAATCCATTTACATACAGTGTCATGATTATTGTATGAGTTTCTGCTGTTCAGACACATTTAAAATGATTGTTATGCTAAAGGTTGTTTGTTTTGACTACGTACGTTGTACAATGATATCACGTAGTTACGAAGCTCATTCCTTCATTTGTATTATTGTATTATGCCTTTCTAAGACAGCAGGCTGGATAGAAGATTGGAAAAAATGCCATGTTCTCTGCTGATGAGAATTAAGGTGTTCTACACCAAAATTCGAAATTGCAATATGGCTATGTGCGCTAGGGATTTACCTCCCTTTGTCAGTCATTAATCTAGCGCTTCAGTAGTTTTAGAGTTAATTCAACTCTTGTTTTTAGCATAAGCAGTGCTGGCCAGCATCTCTCATCACTTTTGTGACACACACACACACACACACACACATATATCATCATCATCATCATCATCGTTTAACGTCCGCTTTCCATGCTAGCATGGGTTGGACGATTTGACTGAGGACTGGTGAAACCGGATGGCAACACCAGGCTCCAGTCTGATTTGGCAGAGTTTCTACAGCTGGATGCCCTTCCTAACACCAACCACTCAGAGAGTGTAGTGGGTGCTTTTACGTGTCACCCGCACGAAAACGGCCACGCTCGAAATGGTGTCTTTTATG
>NC_068985.1:126395439-126419013 GCF_001194135.2 Octopus bimaculoides
TATATATATATATATATATATATATTTCTTAGACAATGTACTTAATGATTGATGATTTATCAATAAACTTTCTTTCTTTTCTAGATACTATTTATAAGTGGCTTGGGGTGTGTCATTGGGCTGGAGAGGACTTTTCGGTTCTTCTTTCAACGGCATAAGGTGAAGGCAACTGGTTTCTTTGTAACTGGTATACTTATTGTACTTATCGGTTGGCCAGTCATCGGTATGTGCTTAGAAATGTATGGATTCTTCTTATTATTTAGGTAAGTTCATTATTTTTTTACACCTAAGTCCCTATGTTCTAGTTATAAGCATTATTTTTCACCGAGAACAAATTTTCAGTGCAATTCACTTGTACTTGCCTCCCTTGCATATATAGTATTATGCTAGAGTTAAGTCCCTTTATTGATATTTAATTTACATATTTAGGGTCTTTCATTCACAAGGCTTCGGTACATCTACGAGGTGTTGCTTTGAGTAAAAGAAAATACAGGAGGATCAGCTAATTATGATTTTTATTCACCATATTCCACTCTTAGATTCACACATATTGTAGCGGTTCTTCAGTTTTTTTAAGCCTTGTAAAAGAACTCAGAAGGTTGGGCCTCCAACAAGGCTTTTCATGATACTCTTAAAGCCAGGAACTTTTCAGCACCCCATCGTAGAAAGCTCGGCAATACAGTCTTCGTATTAGACTGAGCTCTGTAACAGCAATGTCAAATCTGTCTTAATGCATGACCAAGAAAGTTGTTAAGTAGTAAAAGGAGGCTTAAATATGATCAATACTTTCCACAGACGATACATGAAAAAGACCTGCCACATCTTCTGGTTCAACAAAATGTGAGATAAGGAGTCATGCTGTGAAACTTGTTGCTGTAGTGTGATCCTTGAAACAAAACATCTATAGCTCAGATGGCTGAGCCACACTCAGGATGGATTGGATTAGGATACCAAAGGTAGCATTAAGACTGACATCTCTTGGAAAGTGAAAGCCTGCATGGCCAAACAACTCCTGATATAGAGAAGCTGAAGATGAGCCAAGAAGATGGGTCTTACATGAGGCAAAGCATAGAGAGTTGCTTAACACTGGTCTGAATGGTGTCAAATCGTCAACATTTTAGTTCTCAATCGAGAAATAAGATATTGGATGCATTTTATAATTTTTTTTTTTTTTAATTTGATTACTTTTTGGTTTGAAAACTCTATTTAATAGAATGCAAGAATTTGCTTAACATCTTAAAAGATATTTAAAGGAACATCTTTGAGAGAAGATGTAACAGTAAGAATTAAGATATTTGAAAATGATAGAGTAATTGGAAGAAGCTAAATCAGTTTTGAAGAGTTGGGTTTCTGGTGGTCAAACACTACCTCAAATCAGGGTTGATGTTCAGTGTAGGATATGTTTAAAAGAGTCCCTTTTTTTTTTTTATCACTTAGTCAACAAAGAACTACCGAGCCCAATACTCTTTCAAAGTCTTTGACACTAGTGAGAGGAGAGGAAGAAAGTAGCCTCAAACTGTGCTGAATGCTGGCAACAGACTGCTCTAATCCTAAAGATATAGATTCTAAGAGCTATTTTTCTCTTTTTACGTTAACATTTTAATGTTGTATGTGATATAACAACCAGTAAAATACCATCTTATTGTTTGTTTTATACAGTGGTTTCTTCCCAGTTGCTGTAAATTTTCTACGTCGTGTACCTGTAATTGGCACTATTCTCAATCTACCAGGAATTAGTTCTGTAAGTATCTCTATCTTTTATACATGGATGTATGTTTTAGCACTCAGGTCACACTTGATCATCCCATCTTTTTTTTTAAATATATTGTATCAATCACTATATTATCCAATATGTTCTTTCTTTCTTGAAGACAGCTAGTATGATTTGATAGAGTTTTAGTTATTTTGGCTGTAGTTTGTGGAATAACAAATGATGACCTATAGGCTGGGTCTTGTGTGTGATTATGGGTGACAACTTGACCATCTTTTCTTCAAAATTCGGGCAGGTTTCATTCTGGAGAAACCCAACATGTGGAAAAGCAAACATTACAGTAAATCAAATATTCCAAAACTAATCTAAGCTTTACTTGTTAATGATCTCCTTAGATGAAAAAAAAGTGTCTATAGATTAACTTAAATCAACAAGTCAGATTTTTCCTTCTTGTTATGAGATTTGGAACTAAGCTTACTCTGTGTTTGAAGATGATCAGAAATGTTGATTTAAACAGAATTTAATGCACCATTATCACCATCATTGTTTTACATCTGTTTTTCATGCTGGCATGGGTTGAACAGGTTGTAGCTGCTCTTGTAGATGGGTCAGGGGACCATAGCTTGCTTGTAAGTTTTATTTTTGGCTTGGTTTCTATGGTTACATGCCCTTCTGACACCAACTACTTTACAAAGCTTACTGGGTGCATTTTTTCATGACACCAACACTAGAGAGGACAAAAGGGAGAGAGTGATGGATAGTGAGAATGACTAGATGGCCCAGGGAGAGAGGGATATAGGTGTATGAAGGATGTGCAGATTTGATAAAGTTACTTAAGTATATACTTCAAGATATCGAGGGAGCTGGGATAAAATTAAGAAGGTGAGTGGAAAGTTAATAAGAGGATCATACAGGTCCCATGACCTCCCTAGTTGCACTGGAAGCAATGTAGGATGAACCAAAGAGACCCACTGTTATACTTAATCACATCAGCAGCATACATTCATAAAAGATTATTTTATTTGAAAATGCTGAATATGCTTTCAGAATATTTATTTTTCGCTGTGATAGACTTGATCCTGGTGTAACCCCATCACCTGGCCCTTCAGTACATTTAGCAGAGCCCACCACTTTATTACAAGCATTCAGACTAGGTTTCTAGTATGAAAATTACCCATGTGTAAAGATTTCTTTGTTATTTTTCTTCCCTTGATCTTGAAGACCCTGCAAAGAAAAGATCTTTGGCACTGCCTTGCCTTCTCTGACCAAGCTGTAAATATTAAATCTGTTGTGAAAAAGCAAAGGTATTCCTCTATCAACCCAGCAAGTAGATAAACTAATACAACCTGTAAGTTAAGAGGATGAACAAAGTATTTCAGTTGGATCAAACATAAAATTAAGATCAACTATGCAATGTTAAAAATATGAATAATTAGCTGATTATCTTTGGTCCATATAGGAAATATCTCTGGAGTTTTCAATCATGTTTGGGATCTTCAGCAGACTCATAACCCTGCAGTACTTATTGAAATGTTAGTCAATGAGTCAGAATTCCTGAAAGCAGGGTGGGAGGTGGGGTGTAGAAGTGTTTAAAAGTGAGGTAACATCAAGAATCCAGAGAAACTTGTGGTCGTCTGCATCAGAAAAAGTTAATCCATAAAAGTTCAAAGAAAAATACAATTTACTTTGAGGATTGACAAATTCAGTGTATATAAATAAAGCAGAAAGTCAGCTGTGAGAGTTGCAGATGGATTTATTTTTCTGTATGACTTTCATATGCTTACAGCCATTTCATAACCTTCCTCATGTAGTATTCATTTCATCATGAATATACAATTGCATTGTATAACACTGAGCAAACATATTGATGCAAGGATGGAAGAAATTTAGAGTGCTATTACCTCTATTGGCAAAGTGAAAGGCAGATTGTATGATGGTTGTTTATGAATGGCTATGCTCCATGGTAGTGAGATCTGGGCCCTGAATACAGATGTCATGTGTATACTGGAGGAGAATTAAGCCAGTATGCTCCGATGGATGTGCAACATCAGTGTGCAGTCTGTTCCAGTCTGGTTTGGCATTGTTTTTATTGCTTGATGTCCTTCCTAATGCCAACCACTCCAGAGTGTAATGGGTGTTTTTTTTATGTGCCACCAGCATGGGTGCTAGTTACATGACATTGGCGACAAAGTTGGCTTGACAAATTTTCTCAAGCACAGCATATCACCAAATGTTTTGGTCACTTGTCATTGCCTCTGTAAGGCCCAACATTCAAAGATCATACTTCACCACGTCATTCCATGTCTTCTTGGGTCTACCTCTCCCACAGCTGTCCTCATTGGCCACAGCTACAATTTTATTTGGCTTAATGGGTCCTCTCAAACACAGCATATTGCCAAAGGTCTTGGTCACTTGTCATTGCCTCCATGAGGCCCAATGTTTGAAGTTAGTGCACTTTGCTCACTATTCTATTTTCATTACACCAACTCTATACTTACAGCCATATCACCAGTTTTCATCTCATCTGATCACCAAAGTTAAGTAATGTTGAACTTAGTTTATATTTAATTTGGTGACCTGTTAGGGAAAAATAGATGCTGTAGTACTTTGGGCAGGTGTCTTCCACTAGAGCCCCAGGTCAAGCAAACTGTGAGAGTGGATTTGGTAGATGGAAACTGAAAGAATCCCATTGTACACATATGTGTGTGTTTGTGTGCACCCTTATCCTGATATCATGTGATGATTTTAAATATACATCACTGTCATACAAGCGATGTTGTCTCCAGTCTTCCTCAGAAATCATGTCTAGCCACAGAGAAATATTACAGGGGAGGGTTGCCAACAGGAAGGGCACCCAGCCATAGAAAATTTTCTTCCACAAACTCCATCAGACTCATACAACCATGGAAAAGTAGACATTAAATGATAGGGATGATGAAAGGCAGTGTATTTCAACAGAAATGGGGTAACTAAATGTTTATTTGGTGACTAACAGTATTTCTCCATCAGCAACCATCATTCTGTTTTCTTCATCCTCTGAATTAAAACTTTGAATATTGTGATATATTTTACCTTTGCAATCAAAAATACCTTTTCATAGCTACATTGCATTTTTTCCCTCTAATAATTATATTTTTTCTTTTTCTTTCTTTCCTCATTGTAGATTGTTAACCGACTGGGTGAATCCAATTCCATGGTATAGTTGTTTTATATTCCCTGCAAACAGAACTTTCATTCCCTCATCTTTCCAGTCTTATGCCCTCACTCCACCACATCACCCAACATTGTGAATTTTTCAGTTTTTTTTTTTGTATTCTATATTCAGTGATTGTTTTTTTAATTTTTACATCTGTTTTTGTAAAAATTTACTTTGTTTATTTTATATTTACATTGTTTTTATTTCTTTTAAATAATTACTGTAATAATAATTATTATCATTTATTATTATTATTACTTTTGTTATTAGTTTTTTTTTGTTACGATTATTGTATTTTTGTTTCCAGTAAAGAACACAAATTCTATTTATATTTTAAATGATGTATTAATTGGTTAAAACTAAGATCTTTACATAAATTAACAAATATGATGAGTTAGGTGTGCAAGATCAAAACAAAGATGTAGTGATAATAATAATGGTTTAAATTACTTCAAATTACAAGTTTGTCAACAGAAGAACAATCTCTAGAGAAAACACTAATTTTCTCTCTTCCTCTTTCCTTCTCATATCCCTTCTCTCTTCACTCTTTTTTTCTTCCTCTCTATTCTTTGCCATCCCATTTATAAATGTATCTATATGTATAAATGTGCAAGCATCAGTAACACATACATATCTACACACATATATATACACACACATATATATTGTTTTGGGGTTGATAAGTTCAAAATAAGAACTTGCAAAATTATTTATTATTGATTCAACAAGATATTAAGATTCCTAAACAGAAAGATGACAACAGTTATTTCCTTTCTATCCAGGAATTTTTAATATATTCCTGAATCAATAATAATTATAATAACAGTAATAGATATATATGTGTGCATAATCTGTTTTATATTCCCTGCAAACAGAACTTTCATTCCCTCATATAAAATCAAAAGAAAAATATTTATAGCAAAAAGTGCTATGGGCTGATTCTATAGATTTTATCTATTCTCTTTCTAATAGTTAAGCTTTTTTTTTATTGCTATATTAAGGTGCTCTAACTCTATGGCTGCCAAACTGATAAATACCAGCACCCACTCTCACACACACACCCCAGGTCCAAAATTGTTAATGAAATTTTTTTGCTCAAGCCATCTTCATTCATGAGGAAACAAACTGAAGTTTGCATCCATGCGTCTCTTCTTTCTTCACCATCATGCTGGACAAGTTTAAAGCTTTAAAGACCATTTTAAGTTTATTAAATATTGGTAGCTGTTTGTACTTTTCCCTTTCAATCCATATAACCCCCAACCCTTGTGGAATTCTACTTTAAATGGTGAGACAAAATGTAGTTTCAAAACTGCACTTCTCCAACTCAGTTTTTATAACCCTGACCCTAACTCCAGAGAATCAACACACTTTCAGCTCTCCTTCAGTCAAGATGTCTGATTTATTTCTGCTTTCCAAGGAAAGTGTCGTACTTTGTGTTAACTTTCTTATATACAACATCACTGCCCCCTCACTCTGTCCCCCATTTATTCACCCCATTTACTCTTCTACTTGCTTTTCTTTCCACTATCTTATAGAAATAGATATATTCATTTATTTATTTGAAGCTGTCACTATTCCACCTTACCTACACTATATGATCTTTATTGGGCTGAAGGATTTGTTTAAAGAAAGAACTAAGTTAGTATGTCACAAAAAGAAAAGATATCTAGTGTTTCCTTATTTCCTCTGGAGAAAGTTATTGGATTTTATTTCCTGACAAAATCTTATATTTGCCTCACTTGTTACATTCTGCTATGTCTTAAGTACACTTTATTTCTTCATTGTACACACACACACACACACACATACACAGATTTCCCACTAAATTCTCTGGATGTTAGACCTACATTTGTTTCACTCCTTATTGAAACCTATCCACACTGTTATTCATAACTGTCCTCCTGTTCAGTATGGACAACAAGACTGATCAAAACTTCTGTTGGCAGCAGCGTTTACTGGCAGTTTTGATATTGAATCCATTACTTTACACTGTCACATGACAATTTGGTTAACTAACTTGATGTCATACACTTACTCAAACAGAACTAATTGTGGTTACTAGAAACCAGCAACAGTAATGGCAATTTATACTTGTCCTGTATTTAATATATGATTGCCAAGATAAGGGAAAAGAAAACAATCCCTTAGTCCTGCATAGCTTCAGGGAGAATTTTGAACTGAGACTATCATCTTAGGTGGCTTCCTTGTGCTGCAAGTTTGTTTTTTGCCTACAGATTGGTCCGCATTGCTCTTTGGAAGGGCATGTAACTCTGCTTGTCTCACAAGCTCAACTCTTATTTCATGTTTGAGTGGTTTGCAGTAAGAAGGGCTTCCAACTAAAAGCATTCCACTAAAAATATGAAAAGAGTAAAAACAAATGTAAAATTAAAACTCTTAATCAATCTAGTCATGCACACTTCCCATGGCGCCACCAGTAAGTGTTAGCTTTATTTTCTGATGTAATTTAAAGAAGACCTTTATAAGTGAGAGTTATCCACCATCTCTGACACTCAACTAGCAAAATAATACAATAATGCTTGTGCTACATCCATGGTTATCATTATTTATGCCAATGTTCAACTGTTTGTCTGTCCTGGAAGGTAAAAACAAGAAGCAACTTGACCATGCAGGTGCAACTTCACTTGTAACAAGTAGCAGATGGCAACAAAGAGAAGAATTCAAGTAACTATTGATTGAAATAAGTGCAAACTTGCTATAGTCTACAGTCTATAGTTCTGCTAATATATTTCTTCAGTGAATAACAGTAAAATGACACTGTTTAGTATTCTATTTATGATCCACTTCAAGACTTTTGAGTCAGCTAAGAAGTTGCTGGCTCTTATATCACTCTATCGTGCAGTAAACAGATTGTTTTGCACTGAACATTTGCAAGTTGGAGAGCAAACAAAGGTTGTACAATAGAATTTTTTTACATTTCTGTATTTTTTTAAGAGTGAAGCCAGTGCCAAAGACCCTTTTGCAAGGGACATCCAAGGCTGACAGTGGGAGAGAAAAGCATCCTCTAGCCAAAGACTAGGCACAATTGCTTGCAGTAAAGTGGATTCCACTAAAGGCACCCAAGATACAATGTGATGATGTTACACCAGGCAACAGATTTTAATCTACCACCCAAGTAGGGCATGATGGGATCTGAACTCAGATAGCAGAGAGCCAGAAAAGCTATCACATGGCATCTGATCTGATGTTCTTAGAATTCTACTTCTCTGGGTTTCAGTCAGTGGACTGTGGCCATGCTAGGATACCTCTTTGAAGGGTTTTAGTCAAATGAATTGACCCACCCACCACCATACTTAGCTTGGTACTTATTCTATCAGTCTCTGTTGTCAAACTGGGGACGTAAACAAAGCAACATCAATTGTCAAGCAGTGGTGGGAGACAAACATACTGACATGTATGCATGCACACACACACACACACACATACGACAGGCTTCTTTCAGTTTCTGCCCACCAAATCTGCTTAAAGGCTTTGATCAGGTCAGAGCTATAGTAGAAGACACTAGCCCAAGGCATCATGCACTGAGACCCAGAATCATGTGGTTGTATATCAAATTTAAATGGCTGGGAAAAAAATGTTGACTTCGGCAGGATTTGAACTCAAAGAGTCAGAACAAATACCACAAGGCATTGTATTCATTGTTCTTCCAACTCTGCCAATTTGCAATGTACTTGATGGGAATATGACTTCCAAAAGCAACAGAACTCCAACGAATGTCACTTGTATGTAGCATAACAAATTTGTAACATATATGTTTTGGTACATGGTGCAAACTATAATGATAATTGTTATTTTCTGGCACTGATATAAAGCTACAAATTGTAAGAGAAGAAGTGTGATCAGCTGGATGAATCTCAGTTCAATTCTAGTCATTCGGTTATTTAAAGGTTAAAGGCAAAGTTAACATTGACAAAATTTGAACTTACACCAAAATTTGAACTTACACCAACAAAACTAAAAGATATCCTGAACTCAACCATTTTTGTTAATAATAGAAATAAGGATTTTTAACTCTACCATAAGGTCATGCATTTTGAGACAGTGTCTATCAATTTGTAAAGACACATGGCCTAGTGGTCAGGGTATTGGGTTCATGGTCATATGACCAGAAGTTCAATTCCTGAACCAGTCAGCATGGTGTGTCCTTCAGCAAGACACATCATTTCACATTGCTCTACCAATCTACTCAGCTGAAAGTAAAGTTCTTGCTAACTGGCTGCTGGTGCCACCATTTCTTTCCTCCATTTGTCGTACCTCGCTGTTCCTTGGTGGCCATGGTAAGAGAGCTGAGAGGATGTCTGTGTCTACTTGGAACTACATAGATGCCTAAATAACTAACTTTCCAGTTACAGTTAAGCTTCTATCAGTTTAACTAGTGGCAGAACATGATTGCTAATGTTTGAAACAAAGTAACATAAGCATTGTACAAGACCACAAATATACACGTGAGAGAGAGAGAGTTGATATAATTGAGACAAATATATTCAAGTCAGACCAGATCAGGTATAGGAACCTGTGCCTCTGCAGTGCTTCACTGCATCCACTATTTGTTAGCATCTGCTCGGGTCGTCTCATGCAACCCTTCAAGCAGTGTCCCAGTCAGTTCCCATCTCTGCAAGATACTTCCTTATCCACTGTGACCAAGAGGCATGTGGCCAACCAACACAAGCCATAACCCCAGCCAGATCTCAAGTATATTGCTGGTACTTATTCCATCAATAGCAGAACAATAAAAGGCAAAGCTCTCATCAGTGAGATTTGAATTCACAATGAGGCGGGACAGGACTGAATGCCACAAGTACTTCACAGCTCTAAATATTAATACTAATAATTCCTTCTGCTATGGTCACAAGGCCTGAAATTTTGAGGGAGGGAGTTAAGTCGATTACATTGATTCTAGTGTCCAACTAGTACTTATTTCTTTGGCACCCAAAAGGATGAGATGCGAAAGTTGACCTTGGCATCATTCGAACACAGAAGATAAAGATAGATGAAATGTCATTAAGCATTTTGTCCAGCATGCAAACGATTTTTCTTGCTTGTCACCTTAATAATAATTGTTTCTAATGTAGGTACTAGACGTGAAATTTTGAGGGGTGAGTGAGTTAGTGGATACCATCAACTCCAATACTTTACTGGTACTTTGTTTTTATTGACACCTCCACCCACACCAGAATAGTGAAAGGCATACTGACATCAGGGGAATTTGAACCCAGAAAGTCAATAGATGCAGTAAATGCTGCAAGTCATTTCATCTGACAAATAATTCTGCCAGTCTACCAACCTCAGTTATAATTTCTTGTGCAGAATACTCTATTCTATTTATTTATTTATTATTATTTTATTAATTAACTTGTCTCCAGTCTAAAGAGAAAACCTTTGACAAAACAGTTTATAACATCCTAATCATTTACATGGAACAATGATGCTCAGAACCCAAATTACAGAGCATGTGTGTATGAGAGAAGGAGAGAGAACGAAAGACAGGAGGTTTGTTCCTCCTGTTGGTGCTGAATGAAAAGCCTGCTTATATTGAGCTTACACATTCATTATTTATAATAGACAATGTTTGTACAATGCCTACTGTCCTTTAGGAGGTGTGCCCAGTACTGGTACATATGTTTCCACAAGTCCCAAATATCATCGTTTCTACTATAGGCACAGGGCCTGAAATATGGGGAGGAGGGGGCTAGTCATTTACTTCAACCCCCAGTGCTTGACTGGTACTTCAACCCCAAAAGAATGAAAGGCAAAGTCAACCCTGATGGTACTTCAACTTGGAATGTAAAGACAAACAAAATATCATTAAGCATTTTGTTTCATGTGCTAATGATTCTGCCGGCTTTCCACCTTACAAGCCCCACCCCCCATATATGTATATATATATATATATCAAAGTAAGCACATAAATGTGAAACAAGGTGGAAAGAATAGTACTCAAATACCAGAAGTAGAGTAAACCAGAACTGTCTGACGAATGGGAGTGTGAAACTCTGGTTAACAGTTTTAGTGATGCCATTGCACCTCTATTAAGTTTAATCAGGGTGGTTTTAATACATCCTCAACACTAAACTATCTTTTTCTTTTTTTTTCTCTAGCCACCTCCTATTTCCCTCCTTTCTCTTTCTTCTACTCCTTCCTTGCTCTCCCCCTTTAATCTTCAGTTTTCCTTTCTTTTTCACCTCCTCCTCTTCCTCCCTATTCTCTCCCTTCCACTTTACATCTTTCTTTCTGTCTTTGTCCCTTCCTCCTCCTCCTCCACCATACACTGTCTTTCCCTTCATACATCCCCTTACTATACATCTACTACACTGTCCTCTCTCTCTCTCTCTTTCTCTCTCTCTCCTGTATTACTCATTTCTTCTGTGGAATTGTCAGGTATTTTTTTTTCTTCAGATTTTTAGTATTTTTTGTGGGTTATTGTTATTGTTCTTTTGCTCTTCGGCTGACTTCTGTGATGACATGTAAATTCTGTGTGTGTGTGTGTGTGTGTGAAGAGAGAAGAAAGATTGTAAGTTAAAAGAATAAGTAATTTAAGAAATCCTAAAGTGATGCCCCAGCATGACCACAGCCCACTAGCTGGTATACTCTTCAGAAAATTGGATTTATGGGATTAAACTGAAGCAAAGTCAAATAAATATATAAAGAGACCGAGAATGCGAGTGATGACAGAGAATCACAACTGACCTAGACATTGACCTATTGGCCACAGAAAAGGTCAGTTGTCCAGAAAAGGTGTTGTATCACTGGTACTGCATCAACATTGTGTTCACCATGTTAACTCTGAATGTGATCCCTGAGTCCAGTTGACTGTAAATACAAGTACTTTGAGAGGTGGAGAGAAATGGAAACTTAAAAGCAGTTTCATTAATTTGTGGTGCTATGTTTCAAACCTGCCAGTGGCTGGTCTGCTTCTGTACCATGTCCTTCACCTGAGTTTGAACCTGGTTAAGGAAGATGGAGAAAACTCGATCCAGTAAATCATCTTAAATAGCTACTTGAAGGTCAAGTCTCCAGTGTTGGTTGCTAATATGGTGAGGTCTTTAGAGATGGCCCTCAAGTTTTTAGATTGGCCTCTAATAAAATCTCCAACCATACCCTCCCCACAATATAATTCGAGGTTTTTAATTTACACTATCCAAACAACAGAGGCATACAAGCATATTTTTATCTATAGCTATGAAACCCCATTTGGACAGTTAAAAGATGCATATGAGGTTCTTTTCTCTCAGATTTGACAACATAGCAAGTAGAGCACATATAAGCATCTTTGGGATATTACAGCTGCCTGTGAGCGATGCATATATGCGCCTCTGGGATTTCATAGCTATAGATAAGAGATGCCAATGTGCATCTATAGTATGGATATTGTTAAAGAAATTGTACAAGAAAAAAATTTAAGGAAAGGAAAATTTGCTATAAACCACTTCATTCATCAACAGAAAACTTGGATGCTGAATTAACTCACCCTGTGTGTGCTGCACCGCCCCTAAATGTCCAAAGGTCTGATTAAAGGTATTCCAGCCATAACCACTTTACCTTTAATTCAAACATTGTGTGTCTAATACATTACATCATCGTTTGTTTTGTTTTTTTAAGACAATAGGATGATTTGAGAAAGATATGGCTTCCTCTTGTGTGCGTGTGTGTGTGAAGGATGTTTGTGGGTTTATTTTTTTTTTAAGTTTCTCTTTTTTAAAGAAAAATAAATGAAAAAAGAAATATTCATATATAATTGAAGGACAAGAGAAAAAGATTGACTTTTTAAATCTTGTGTTTTTATTTTTCATTAAAAAAAAAAAGGAAAAGCAAAAAATGTAAAATGCATAAAATATACACTGAAAATGTTTTTCTTAACACCAACGATGGACGTATTTAATAAACAGAACTTTGAATCAAACAGTGTTCAGCATATGGTTTTTGTACTGTGTCAACCAAACCCCTTTATCTCAATACCACCAGCCTAAGAGGGCCTGATATTGCAATGGGTACACTGGCCTATTACATCAGACTAATGACAAGCCTGGTGGTGAACTTGCTTGTATTTGTTTACTGTTAGTTACCCCTGGAAAATCCACGGGTGATCAATGTTCAATGTTATAGTTGATTACTTGCAACAAACTGTATATAAAGGGATTGATTGAATAAAATATGCTTGTCGTTATCATTTAATACCTGAAATAATATATAAATATACACCCAATTACCTTTAAATGTTGCCATTGCTGGCAAGTGTCTCAGCTCAAAGAGTCAACAGGGTACTTGAGTAACAGCCAAAGAATCAGTGGTCTTCATTCTGACCTCCACCGCAGGTTTGTGCATCTGTTGCCAAAATCACTTTATATTTAATCAAGATAATAGGTGTCACATGTTGAAGTCATTATTTCTGTAGATATATATAGGTACAACATCAATTTTCTGGAACTTTTGGTTCCGAAACCTTTCCAGATTACTGATCTTTCTGAACCAGAGCTGCTTGTTTTAGTCAACACACTCTAAATGTTTCAAATATTGAATTTACTTAAAATAATAAAATGAAATGCAGGTACCTGTACATTAGTGCAAATTAGTGCAGTTATAAAAGTTTTTGGACTATCAGTATCTGGAAAATTGGTGTTGTACTTGTGTATGTGTATCAGTCTATCTATCTATGTATATGTGTGTGTGTGTGTATATATCTATATCTATATATATATTATATGCATGTATGGATATTTAGCACTTTCTTTCTTGTGAACAACAGTTAGACGGGATTGTCTGTTCAACTAGGGCAGAATAAATATCACAGTACTTTTTGTTCGGATGCACTAGTTTATTAGTTTTACACATGTGTATATATATATATATATATATATATATATGTGCACATGTGTAACAAGCTCCGCACACTGTTTCCGTCCTTGAAATTCCGCTCCCAAGGTATTAATCAATCCAAAACTATGGTAATAGACTCTAGCTGAAGAAGTCGCACAAAAGGATAAAACCTGAAACTTTGTCGCTATGAAACAAATATCCTCTCCATAAAGCCATTGCTGCAGAACAAACACCACAAGGTATTGTATTCATTGTTCTTCCAACTCTGCCCATAGATAAGTGCTTGTGTGGAGCCATGTGGAAGAGTGGTTTGAGAGCTTTTCTCATAACCAAAGTTGTGAATTCTTTTCCTGAACTAGGTGATGTTTTTGATTTGTTTACAACATTGACCTTATTCGTTTCTCACTGGGATAATCTTTGTAGAATTAACTTAATCCAAAATATATGGCATCAGTGGTCGCACTATGAAACATTGGGTTGTGAAATATTCCACATTTACAAAATTAGTCACTAAATCTAAGAGATTTGTTAAAGCGAGAATTAAACACTGATTTCTAAAATCAAAATATTTTCCTAATATTTTAGTTCTTTTTTTTTTACAAGGGATTTTTGTAAGAAGGGTGTACAGTCTATTATTAACTGACTTCAACATTTCTGTGATGTAGTGGGTGAAAGGAAGACAAAAATTGATTCCTAAAACAAAGAAGGCAAAAACTAAACACTGTTGCAGTACTGTACTAGATGCAGCAATGGTTATATGGATAAGAAGCTTGCTTTACAACTACATGGGCCTGAGTTCAATCTTATGATGTGGTACTTTGGGCAAATGTCTTCTACCATATTTCAGATAGAAACTATGTGGAAATTTGTCTTGTGTGTGCATATTTATAAAAAGGTAAAGGTAAATACACACACACACACACACACACACACACACACACATGTATATGAGAGAGAATGTGGTCTTGTTAGGAACTTGATTACCCCTTTTGTACTGGTATTATGACAAATGTACCCAGAAGACTCTGAAGTGGTTGATGTTAGAAAGAGCATCCAGTCATAGAAACTGAACCAAAAACGAAGGACATTTTTGAGCAGTACCCCTAAATGTGCTGGCTCCAACTGACTACCTGTCTAACCTATGCTGTAGGGGAAGCCAATGTAAAACAATGATGGTGAGCAGGAGGCTTAGGAGAAGATAACTAATAAATGAATGCTTCCAGTCAAAAATACTTTGTGCTATTTATGCTTTGTGCTGGTGACACATAAAAGCACCCACTACACTCTCCGAGTGGTTGGCGTTAGGAAGGGCATCCAGCTGTAGAAACTCTGCCAAATCAGATTGGAGCCTGGTGTAGCCATCTGGTTCACCAGTCCTCAGTCAAATCGTCCAACCCATTCTAGCATGGAAAGCGGACGTTAAACGATGATGATGATGATGATGATATGCCTCATGAGTTAGACAGTCCCTTCTCAGTCTTACTGTCATGCAAACTAAAATGTGATATGAAAATAAGTAACTACTTCACTCTGTGACACCTGAGCAAACTGCATTGTTTTGTCTCTACCATTTTCACAGTCACTGTTATTAGTGTGTTATAAGCATTTATGTGTTTGATAAAAGATAATCAGTTTGATTTCTTCTGAGAAACTTTTATATCAAGCCTACTAAGCTTGTCTCCTTGCAGCAACTATAACCATTTTTACTCATTCAAACTAATTATTCATGAAATTCCCTTACTACTTACTTTTCCTTACACAGCTAAACTCTACATAGTAGTATTCCAGAACAGACTAAAATTTGGCATAGTTGATGCACATACCTATTGGCTTTTCTTAAAACCAAATGTTCCGAATCATTGTTCTGTGGCACAGATGTAAAATTTGAACATAGGAGGAAGTAACTAAATTGCACTACACTTTTTTTAGCTGTTGCTTTCTCAGTCCTATGTAAATCTTACAGGAGTCAGTGTTTATTTTTTTTATTCTTTTACTTATTTCAGTCATTTGACTGCAGCCATGCTGGAGCACCATTCTGAAGGGTTTTAGTTGAACAAATTGACACCAGGACTTATTTCTTAAATCCAGTACTTATTCTATCGGTCTCTTTTGCTGAACTGCTAAGTTATGGGGGGTGTAAACACACCAACACCAGTTGTCAAGCAGCAATGGAGGGAACAAACACAGACACAAACACACACACACACACACACACACACATATATATATATATATATATATATATATATATATATATATATATATATATATATATATATATATATATATATGATGAGCTTCTTTCAGTTTCCATCTACCAAATCCACTCACAAGGTTTTGGTCAGCCCAAGGTTATAGTATAAGACACTTGTCCAAGGTTCCACACAGTGGGACTGAACCTGGAACCATGTGCTTGAGAAGCAAGCTTCTTTCCTCACAGCCATGCCTGTGCCTATTGTCTATTTTTTTACCCCTTTCATCATGAAACATTCCATCCATCCATCTTCTTTGCCTACTATTCCTAGTAGGATCATGGCTGGGTTGGGCCCTCAGGTGCCTCTTCCATAGGGTCCTATCAGAAGCAACTATCATAAGACTTTCTGGTTGGATTCCCAACCATCTTGTTCTTGGTCTACCCCTTAGGTCTCCTGCCAGTTGGCTTGGAGAATTTATCCTGAGGTTCTTTCCTGTGATATTCAGATCATGTGTCCATGGCACCAGAGCTGTAACTTCTCAATGCAGACAAGTAGAGGCTCGATCTGGGGAGATTCTCTGGTCCCTGAGCTGCGCCCTTTTGAATAACATTATTCTAGTTGTCATGAAACTTAGCAACAGAAATATTGAGATTGATTCTATGAACATATACTGTCTCTCTGTTAGAAAAAAATACAATATTATGGAAATCTCCTGAATATAGAATACTGTTTACCCCACAGATTAATGTAATGTAGTGATTATTGTAGTTATTAATTAACGTTGTTGATTTTTGTAATTGTGGACTATTCCATGACCTATTGGCTCACAGGGCTTCTACCACTGAAGATTTTTGACTTCATGCAGGGCTTCTTGGTTAAGCTAGTTTAGCAAAGACTATGCCTTCCCAAGCTATACCTGAAAGAAGTGGGTAGCTGAAATCATGCTTTGCAAACTCATGACAAATATGTCAATTTTACAATGAGGCCACTACTTACAGTAGTGAACTAAATGCAGCAATGCATTCAACAGTGCCCACAAGTATGCCTTAAGTTTTTGAAGCAAATTGAAAAATACCAGGATACTTTTTTAATGCACTGCAATGGAGTATTTATCTTTTTCTTCACAGCAAAGTGCAATGCATGTACCCATATCTGTTTCAAAAACAACTTTGGTACTTGTTTTATTTATATAAGAAAACATTTAAAAAGCTAATGGTGACCTGTCATAACAATTTGAGTAGTTTATTCAGTGTGCCTTGTCTTGATAAAGATTGAAAATTGCTGCTCTAAACATTTGATCATTTACTGCAAATGCTACTAGTCTACTCTTGAAGAAATGTCTGCTTCAGGCAGTTCTGAAGCAGCAGCAACTAATATAACTATAAAAGATTAAAATTAGGTATTCATAGCTGCATTCTTATCTCATGTTATTCAACATATCCTGAAAATTTTGTGAATCTCAACAAATACACATCTTTTCCAATCTTCCTAACTGTATATTTTGTATGTATATTCATTCAATGTCTCCTTTCTATTAACTGTTGCATACACCATTTCTTATTTCCCATATTCTATATTCATTATGCTTCTTCCCCAGACCAGTTTAATAATTTTGTCCAAGCTCTAATTGTCATTTATTGCAGCCAAAGAACGAATAACAGTTCTAACTATACTATGTAATCCTGACCTCCAAAGAGGACCGAAGCAGGCCAGTGTGTCCAGAATGGAGTTCTATGCCCTATATATATGCCTTGTAATATATTTAGACTATTTAGGTCTGTAGGTTGTTGGTTTAGCATTTTGTTAGCTGTCAATGACCTACTGAAAACAGAATTGACACTGATATATTACTGGTATAAGTACGTATATATTTATTAATCCTTTGTATGCTGCTTACATATATTTCAGTGTTCCTGGAAAAATGATAAAACAGAGCATAGAGAATATAAGTAAATTTGTGGTTGCTGTTACTCTCTTGCAGCCTACTGTTGGTGTGTACTTTGTTTTCCTTCATAGAATAGATATGAAGGAAAGTGTGTTTGGAATCAATTGAATATCCCCTTCATCCCTGTACATCACTGGTATTTTATCATAATCAGATTTTGAATGTAAATAACACAATTAAATATTAAATGGCCGATTAGTTAAGAAGTTAACTTCACAACCATGAGATACTGGATTCAATCTCAGTACATGATATCTCAGGCAAAAGTCATTTTCAAGAGCATTGGGTCAACATGTACTTTGTGATGTAAATGGGTCGGCAGAAACTATGTAGGAGCTCATTGGTGGGATTCTACCTATAATTGAAAAGAAACTCTGTCCTACTGCTTCTGTTTGAGACTTACATTACAAGTACGCGTGACAGTGAAATGCTCAGTCACTTACAAACTAATTCAATGAGTAATACAGTTGAATTGTGATCTTTGAAACCAACTGAGATCCAATAACTACCATTTCTATAAATATAACAATTAATATAATACAACAGAATGTCAAATACATGGTAAATATATAAGGAATACAGCAAATATAATACACACACACACACACACACACATGCACAAGTACTTAATCCATCTTTGGTCAGGTGCATAGAAACATGGCTAGGAAGCAACTGAATATGATACAATGCAGCACATTGAGCAACAGAACTGATCATCAACAAGTTAGAAAAGAAGGCACATTGTACATTGGGACCAGACATCATATCATACAGACCAAGAAACCTTCAACTACATAACACAGAGGAAAAACAACCATTTTCAGTTAAGGCCAGGATTTCCATGTTTTAAAAAATCTGAGATGAAGAATTCATCTAGAATTAGTGCCAAATGTTTTCTCTTAGAGGTATGTGGAAGACAGAGTAGAACAACTCTATTACTTTTCCTAGACAGTATGTTAAGTATACAAAGCTTAGCTCTATAGCATGGATTTTTCTTAAAAGCTTTATCTATAATTCCAAGTACCAGCAGTACCTTGTCCTCTGCATTGGATTATGCTTGTTGTGCTCTTATAGGGCAGCTGTGAACCTCAACCATCTCGTGCATTTCAAGCCAACTCTCTCACATATGAAGCAATCCTGCACAAATTTGTAATCACTCAAACCTTTGCCTATGATGCTGTAGCCTTCCAGTGATTGTATGGAATGCACAGCCATATTCATCACATACAGCTCTGATATGAGTTCACAGGACTGTCTTTCACATTTCTTGCCTGTACACTAGTTAGAGTGGTACCTGAGCAGATGAAACTGACCACTCTTTCTACTACATTTGTTGCATCAGTAAATTAGTTTTCCTCCTTTCTCAGAAGAGCCAGAGAAATGCCATGAACACAGGAGACAGAACAACCTGATGCTCATGCATAGTATTTCAAAGCAGGCCTCATCAACTGTCAGACCAGTAAATTTCTAAATGTAAGCTGAGAGGTCAGTGGCCATTTGACAGGAAAGTTGTCTACCCCATAGTGGCAAGGTGTGTGATCCATAATCAAGTATGAGTTTCTCTGGTTTTTCCTTACATATTCAGCATCATCATCATTTAACATTTGTTATCCATGCTGGCATGGATTGGACAGTTTGACCAGGACTCGCAAGCTGGAAGGCTGCACCAGACTCCAGTCTGATTTAGCATGGTTTCTATGGCTGGATGCCCCTTCCTAACACCAACCACTCTGAGAGTGTAATGGATGCGTTTACATTCCACTGGCACAGGTGCCATTTGTGTGACACCAGTATCTGCCATGACTGTGATTTTACTTGGCTTGTGATAGTAAAATATTTACTCCAGGAGCTCGGCTTAGATATAAGGAACATAACCCAGAGATGGTTGTTTTTTTTCCACAATGGACTTCTACAGCATATTACGACTGACTAGTAGGAGCCATCCTGTTCCAAATGGTCGTTGGTTTAATGGTGTCTGGCTGCTATTTGGCTCCTTTCTTTGTCTCTTCCATTTCATCTCTTCATAGTCACCTATAAGTGGAGGTGCAATGGCCCAGTGGTTAGGGCAGCGGACTCATGGTCATAGGATCATGGTTTCGATTCCCAGACCGGGTGTTGTGAGTGTCTATTGAGCGAAAACACCTAAAGATCCACGAGGCTCCAGCAGGGGATGGTGGCGAACCCTACTGTACTCTTTCACCACAACTTTCTCTCACTCTATCTTCCTGTTTCTGTTGGGCCTGTAATTGAAAGGGTCAGCCTTGTCACACTATGTCACGCTGAATCTCCCCGAGAACTACGTTAAGGGCACACGTGTCTGTGGAGTGCTCAGCCACTTGCATATTAATCTCACGAGCAGGCTGTTCCGTTGATCGAATCAACTGGAACCCTCGACGTTGTAAGCGACGGAGTGCCAACAAGTCACCCATAAATGACTAGACCAATCAAGAATGATTGAACCTACTGAGACTGCAACCAACAGAGAAATAAAAATAATGGAAAATAATACAGAAAAGACAACAATGTCTCTCAGGCATAGCTTTAATCACAGGTTTAAGTGTTCTTACTATGACAAAGAGGCATTCGTTAAGATTAGAAGTGTAAACATTTGTAATACTGCTACCAATGTGTTGTGTCCACTGGACACTTACAAAACTGATTCTAATCTTAATTTCCTGTTGAGTGGTTTGTAATAGTAGAAAAGGTATCAATATGTGGCATAGCACATTGAATTGTGACTCTGAGTTACTCACACTAGTGTTCTACTTTTTACAGTTTACATGAGTGGTTAGTAGTAGTAGTTAGTAGTACTGGTTAGTAGTAGTAGGGTCATACAACTGTAAAATAACAATTCATCAAAGAAATACAAAAGAGAACATTCCTTTTACATTGCATTGAAAAATGTAAAGCAATCCTTCTGTTTTATAGTATTAACCCTTGAGCATTCAGATAACTCTCTCAAATATAATATATATTTATTCATACTGTTTTAAATCAATTATACATTATCTTGAAGATGTGAGATTTCACTGATGTAATTGTTTATCTCCAAAATGACATTGTAGGGTAGGTGTGAGAGGCCAGGTCTGGCTGGTTTGAAAATTAAACAGAATATTTGGGCAAGAATTGGCCAGCTTAAATGTTAAAGAGTTAAAATAAAGGTAGTCTTTTAAAGGGTCACAGGTTGTTTTCATTGTTAAATGGAAGGTATGTTTTTTATCAGACAAGAGTACCACTAATAACATAGCAATATTGATTAATTGAAAGAAAATTAGGGCAGTTAACAAAAACAGACAAGCAAAAAGAGAAAATATTGCAATTAACCTATGGGATGCAATTCATAGTACTAAAACAGTAACAGAAGCAAATCTTAATTACCAATTTGTGATTCCCAGTGTGCTGAGAAGTACATAAACATGTATATATATATATATAGATATGTATTCATTTATGAATATGAGTTTGCATACACACACACACACACACATATATATATATATATATATACTCAAACATGAAATTGTAGACAGTCAGTTTGATAGAATACTAAACGTTATTGGTGGAATGTATTATATACTCCGCTTGTGTTTTAACTATTATACTTATGTACACCACACATATATATGTGTTTGTGTGTGTGTGTATAAACTCAATTATTTTTCTCACTCCACTATCATAAACCTATGATGTGATAACAGTCAAGTCTGAGGTAATCAACTACATGAAATGTAAGAACATTTATCCATCAAGAAGTATTCCATGTTATGTGTAGAAGTAATGCCATAATCAGACAAATCGCAAACAGCATCCATATAAACTTAATCCAGATTTATTGAGGAGGATTGTCGAATTAGTGATCGCAATCAGCTACTTTTAATTAAACACAAAAAACAACACTTCGTAGATACTTGAGAAAATGTTAAACCTAAAGTAGCTCCTCTATATACTGAGAGAGTTTTCTTTTCCAATAGTCCAGCATTTTTGTTGACTTTGTTTTGTGGTTCAAGTCCTGAGGTTGATCTTTACAGGGATTTAATTTATTTTATTTTATTTTACATATTTTTGTTTTTTTCATTTCCCATGAATGAGATGGTTTCTGCAAATTTGGACATACATAATATAAGGATTTTTTTTTTTTTTTTTTCACTTAGAATTGTTTCTTTCTTTCTTTTCTTATTGCTAAACATTCAGTCATTAAAAAGTAGATATTGATATTATTTAGTCCCAGTTCAGCCCTGATTGAACAGGTGTATTTTGAGGGAATTTGGCTGTGATTTCTAGCAACCAGTTTGAATGGCTATGTGTAGACTCCTGGGTTGGCCTAAAATATGTAAGTGTTGAAACCATTTGCCAGTCTGATTAAATTAAGCAAGCATTAGCAAAAGTTGGGTTAGAACTGGAGACCATATGGTCAATAGTCAAACCCACTTCTAAAGCCAATGGGTTTTCTCTACAACAGAAATTTAAGGTTTGCTTGTGTTTCTTGCTTTATTTTTTCATGTTTTTAAAAATACAATTTTTCCTTTATTTCCCCTCCTTCCATTTTCATTTCAGAATAAAGTCTGATGTCATTTATCTTTAGTTTGTTCCAAGTGAGTAACTACCATCTTTCATAAAAATTCTTCATTATTTATCTATCTCTACATATTTTTGTGTACTGTTTACTGTGACTGTTACTGTTTATGTAGATTTGTCTTTGTCTAATGTAATAAATACATATGCAAAAAAAGTACACCAGTTTGGGTTGTTCTGTTACATTAGAATGGAGAAACATTGTGGTATATAGGTGTAGGTGAGGATGTGTTGTTAAGAAGCTTACTTCTTAACCAACCATGTGGTCTCATGTTCAGTTCTATTGTGTGGCACTTTGAACAAATGTCTCTGCTACAGACTGTGAATGACCAATGCATTATAAGTGGATTTGTTAGACAGAAATTGAAAAAAATCCCAGGTTCAGTCCCACTGCGTGGTATCTTGGACAAATGTCTTCTACTATAGTCTCAGGCCAACCAAAGCCTTGTGAGTGGATTTGGTAGACAGAAACTGAAAGAAGCCTGTTGTATATATGTGTGTGTGTGTATGTTTGTGTGTCTGTATCTATCCCCCTAGCATTGCTTGACAGCCAATGCTGGTGTGTTTAATGTCCCCCGTAATTTAGCGGTTCGGCAAAAGAGACTGATAGAATAAGTACTAGGCTTACAATGAATAAGTCCCGGGGTCGATTTGCTCAACTAAAGGCGGTGCTCCAGCATGGCCGCAGTCAAATGACTGAAACAAGTAAAAGAGAAAAAGAGAGTATATATGTGTGTATATATATATATATATATCGAAGTCCTGTTAAGACAAGTGAATTTAGAATTTGAAATCTGAAATCGAAATCGAACCGAATCTGACGACTGGCACCCATGCCAACCTCTCCTTCATTGGACACTAAACTCTGCTTGCGAAGACTTTTTGGGGCAAGTGAAATCGTAAATTGAACCATACTCGATGACTGGCACCTGTGCCAGTGGAGCACTAACAGCACTGTCCGAGCATGTTCATTGCCAGAGCAGCTGTCTGGCTTCTGTGCTAGTGGCCTGTAAATAGCACCATTTGAGTGTAATTATTACCAGCGTTGCCTTCTAGCACTTGTGCTGGTGGCACGTTAGAAAATCATTCAAGCGAGGTCGTTGCCAGTGCTGCTGGACTGGCT
>NC_068985.1:126421085-126426444 GCF_001194135.2 Octopus bimaculoides
GATGATGATGATGATGATATATGTATATGCATGTATATCTATATATATATATACATATGTATATATGTGTGTATGTATGTATGTATGTGTGTATATATACATTTGTGTGTGTATGTGTATATATATATGTGTGTAATATATTACACACACAGCTGATGAAAATGCCTCAAAGCTTTTAGCTCCACCATTTAAAACTCTGAGTTCTATTATGACAACTTACTGATTGTCCTATACTATATATATATATATGCTTGTATATACATGTATGTATATATGTATGTATGTGTGTGTATATGCAGATGTATATTCGTTTGTGTATATATATATATATATATATATATATATATACACAATAGGCTTCTTTCAGTAATGTGTGTAGATGTGTTTAAATGCACCCTTGTCTTGACTTCTTCGGATGATTGTGAACAAGCATCGCCACCATACAAGCACCATTGTTCATTTCTGGTCATCCAAGAAAAACATGTCTCATCATGGGGAAACAGGTAGAGGTTGGTGACAGGAAGTGCATCCAGTTGTAGAAAAAAACCTGCTGCAACAAATTCTAGCTGACATATGCAAGCATAGAGAAAGTGGGCATCAAATGATGATGTGTTGTCTCTTATTAATGTAGTGACTGTAACTAATCCTGCATCTGGAGTACTTTGCCAAAGTAGTGTTGTTGTCATTGTTGTTGATGTTGGTGTTGGTGGTCAGTTTTGCCTGTTTAATATGGCTGCTACTAGTCTTGCATGTCTTAGTTACTTTAGCATAGCATTTGTGTTGCTGCTGCTTTTATTGTTTAGCATTCAAGTAAGCTCTTATTGAGCAGATTCCTGAGCTAAATCATTCAAGCTATAACCATATTACCAGCCTTCATGTTTTTTTGTGTTTATGTTTTTTGTGTGTGTGTGTGTGTGTGTGTGTGTGTGTGCTAGATATGATATACTCCAAACTTCATTATCCTATGTATTTTTAACTTTAAGGAAATTTGCCTCTTATTTCTTGCACATCTTATGACCACATAGAGGCTCTCACTGATCGTTACTGCCACTGCTGCTGGGGACAGGGATGAGGATGGGCTGAATATTTTCATGGTATAAATTATAGCCTAACAAATTCAGATCATAAACGTGGATTAGCCAAAATAGATAAGGTACCAGACAACCAAGCAAGAGGTCACCAGTTCATGTCATGTCACCAGTACTGCATCATATCTATGGCCAAAAAACTTATACCTGAACAGTCAAGTTCATTCAGCTGCAACTATGTGCCACAGGTTCGTATTACTCATTACCTACCACAGGTTTATGTTACTAGATATCACAAGCTGGTATTACTAAATGCTACAGACTGGTCTTACACTCACTTAGTACCACAGGCTGGTATTACTTGCTGGTTATCATAAATGGAGTTAGTAGGTTTCACAGGCTACATGCAAGATGGTTTTACCAAATATCACGGGTTGGTATTACTAACTAGTGTAAACAGTGTTAAAGAGTTAATACAGGGATTTGTTGGTTTGTAGAGCTAAATCTAATACCACATTCTCATATAAAAAAAATCTTCTTATGATAGATCAGTATTGTACCCAAGGAAAGGTCTGTTTTGCATTTACTTAACACCACAGAAAGAAGTAGTGACCCCAGTTTTTGAGATTTGGAAAGAGGAGTAATAGATACAACCCTTTGTAAATATGGTCAAACAATCATGTAACAATCTGGTCTGATTCAGATTCATATGTTACACTTTATCACACAGTCGCTTGTTGAGAAACAAAGCACTTGACCCAGCCTGTCTTGCAAAAGATGCAGCAAAATCATAAGGGTGTTGACCAAAATGTTTTGAGGGTCTGATTACAACCCTTTACATTCTGAGTTTAAATTTTTGCTGAGACTGTGTTTATCAACTGTTCTCTCCCACACAAATTCAAGACCTTATGCCTGTTTTGCCTGTTTTGCCTCTTTTCATTCAGAGTTCAAATCCTACTAAAGTCAACTTTACCTTTCGTTCTTTTGAAATTGATAAAATAAAGCACCAGTCAAATACTAGAATAGATCTAATTGCCTCCCCTCTATATATATATATGCACAATAGATTATTGGTAGATTTAATTGATGAGCCCACTTCTCTCTAATTTCTCACCTTGTACCTATGTAAGAAATCCTTGTTTGCACTAACATATTGCTGAAGATCGAGTCTTTGGACTCACACGTACTATGTTAATTCCTTCTAAGTTGTTGATTAATTGAAAATAAGTTACATAGAGTAATCAAAAGAGAGTATCTGAAAGTTGAGATGGTCATGGTTGTTGGAACGTCTTTGATCTTAGATGTGACATAAAACTAAACTGCTGCAATGCAAACAGACCTAGGTGTGGTTCACATGCAGATTTCATACTATCTTCTGTCATCATTTAGCCTTAATTTAGGATTTGTCGAGCAGACTCATGAAAGGCATTCCAGCCATGACTGCCCCATCTTTTATTGTGATATAACGTATACTGACCTAAATAAATCATTGTATCTTTTTTTTTCTTTTTTAAGTGAGAGACTAATTCAACGGAGATTTAGCTGTTATTGCTAGCTTGTTGACTATGCGTGTAGATGCTACCTCACTGGATTGTGTCCGCTGCTTAAATAAATACTGCCTCCCTTCTCGCACAAGAGATTATTAATTAAGAATGTATCTTCCAAGTATTGCTAACTATTTTTTTTGCCTCTATTGAACTGCATGATATTCTCCTCTTAAAATGTATTGCACCCAACTGTAAAGTACATGGTATCTGTTCTTTGTAAATATATATTGTCTTCTTTACTTTAATTCATTATTTGATTAGAAAGCATGACATTGCATGTTTTATTTCAAATTTTGATGTGTTTAAAGATATTTAGAAAATACAATGGAAAGTCAGCATCTTGTTAAATAACCTAACAAATTAGCCATTTATGTCTTGTCATCACAACCACATGTTTTTGTGACCAAGGCACTCAGTTCCCAACAGCTCAGTTTACCTAGCTGAAAATAGGTACTCTGTCATGATGTAATTCCTCACAATGGACAGCAACATCATAGTAAAATTCATCAAGTGATCTGTTGGTTTGCGCAGCTAAGTTCAATTCCTCCACTAGAAACATTATGTCTATTAGTCAAGTATCCTATCCAGGAATAGTTTTATCTTTCACCTGTTTAACACAACACAAATCAGTGATTATCAACAGCCCTGTGAATTTGTTAAAAGAAATTATATGTATTGCATTTACTGAAGAAATTTCTGAGCTAAAAGTCCAATATAAAGAGAGAACATAGAATCAACAACACCCTCGTTATTCTTATCATCACTCTTCTTGTTGAAGTTGGTCCTCTACAGCAATATACTCGAGTTACTTGTTCCTTCACTTATGCATGAGTACCACAAAGGAATATGACTCATCTCAAATAGGATATAGATATATATTCGACAAAATATTGGTTTCAAATTTTGGCACAAGGCCAGCAATTTCAGAGGAGGGGGAAAATCAATTACATTGACCCCAGTGTTCAACTGGTACTTATTTCATTGCAGCATTTGAAGTCCAAATGTAGGGTCAGAAGAAATGCTGCAGTTTACCTCTGCAGTGATGATTCTGCCAGTTCACTGTTTTACTTTGACAAAATATTGGTTTCAGATTTTGGCACAAGGCCAGCAATTTCAGAGGAGGGGGAAAATCAATTACATTGACCCCAGTGTTCAACTGGTACTTATTTTATTGACCCTGAAAGAATAAAAGCAAAGTCAATCCTAGCAGCATTTGAACTCAGAAGCTGGAAGAAATGCTGTCAGGCATTTCTTCCAGTCTGGTAACAGTTATGCCAGCTTACTGCCTTAGTTTCGACAAATTATTAACGAGAAATTATCTGAAGTGATACATGCATGGCTTTGTTTAAAAATTTTTCTTCAAAACCACATGGTTTTTAGTTCAATATTAGTTCATAGCATCTTAGGCAAATGCCTTCTTCCATTACTCAGGCAGACCAAATCCTTGTAAATGAAACTTGACAGATGGAAACTGTGAAGAAGCCCATCAGATGTATGTATGTGTGTATTGAGGTTTGATTGCAAAAGTCAGTGTCAAATGAAAGTAATTTATTTATTGTTTTGTTTTTTCCCCGTCATTTTAATCTATCTTGGATAAATCTCTTTATGTCTGGTTAACTTTGTCTTCCAGCTACCTCTTAGGTTGATGAATTAAACACCTCTCACTAGTATTGAGAGGGATACATCAACAAAATCTTTGACAATACTAACCCCCCAGTCTGATCACAGTCCAGTCACTGAAATCAGAAAATTAGTTAGCTACACAAAATGTAATGGCTGAAATTGAGAAATTTTTATTTTCAAGGATTATAATCCAGTAATTCCTTCAAAGTAAAACTAAATATATTTGTCTATAATGTACAAAAAAAGAACACATATATATGGTATCATGTGTGATTTTAATGTATTCACTTTCTAATTACCCAGTATTTTCTACTTAAATGGAATATTTTAATCATTCTGTGGGTATTTGGTGTGTTGTTTTTTTCATAATATCTCATCTTTTTACATATGTTGTGTTCTTTGTTTAACTGTTTCAGTCTACTCTGCATGAATGCACTGTACTCCCAGGAGTAAATTTTTTTTTTTTTGATAAGGTTTCACATCTCTTAGATATACATGTGTGTGTTTATGTGTATAATTCTCCCTGTTTGTCTAGACATGATGTTTTATATCAAATTATATGCCCAATCTCATCTATTCATACTTCCCTCTGTGTAAGTGTATTGCATATAACATTCTGTCTTTTCACAGCATCTCTTGTGTAAGTATATAATCACCTCTCTTTGCTAACTTGCCTCACTCTAAATGTAAGGGAAACAAGAAATATTTTTGACCAAATCAATCCCAATATTTCAGTAGTATTTATTTTATTGCACCTAGCGAGATGATAGGGAAACTCAACATTGGTGAACCTCTAACCTGAACCTGTGAGAATATCAAACATCAAAGAAGACACTGGAAACATCCAACATGAGTTTTCAAAGATCTAGTATCATGTTGGAACAAATGTATTTTGGAAGAATTTAACAATAAATACATGCAGGTTATGAATATTATTAGCTGAAAAGTTAAGGAATTACACAGACCTAACTGTTGAGCTAAAAGTATTGTAGTTATTAGGGAATGTGCCCCATCAATCTAATTAGATATATACAGTTTTCTCTCTTAACATCATTGCTCCACACACCCCTAAATCATGAGCAGCACTCAACAAGAGCCTTCATATATGCTCCAATTATTGGGTCTTGTTGCCAAGGATCCTTAACATGGCATCTCAACAAC
>NC_068985.1:126426454-126434303 GCF_001194135.2 Octopus bimaculoides
TTCTTTTCAGTACCAGAAGAGGACATGTCTGATTTTTTTTTTTTTTTTTTTTTGCCAATAGACCCTTTTCATGATGCAGTTTAAGATGTCTTTGTGTGCATGTTACTGCAGCATCATTCCAGATGCCAGAACAAATCTTTGTGGTTGTTCTTTGCTTGAGCTTTGTAGAGTATCAATTATTGCTTATAAAACCTATTAACGTTGCACCTTGCTCCAGATCCCACAAGTAAAAAGAAAAGAAAAAAAACTAGCTCCACCAGAACAATACACAACCACTTCTGGAAAAATATTGATAGATTCCATATAAGGATAGACACTGTACATTGTACAAAACAGCAATAATGGAATCTGTAAATTTTATTGGAACATTCTCACCATTTTTAAGCATGTTTTCCAAAATGTACATATTTTTTCTTCTTTCTTTTGTTCCTGATATCTCTCAAATGATGAGCAACAACAGCAATAATTAATCCTTTCTACTATAGGCACAAGGCCTGAAATTGTAGGGAAGGGGTTAAGTTGAGTACATGAACCCCAGTGTTTCATTGGTACTTAATTTCTCAACCCCAAAAGGATGAAAGGCAAAGTCAACCTTGGCAAAATTTGAACTCAAAATGTAAAGACGGACAAAATGTCACTAAGCATTTCATCCAGTGTGCTAACAATTCTGCCAGCTCACCACCTTAACAACAACAATAATAATTCTTTCAAAATTTGGCCCAAGGCTGGCAATTTAAGGGCACTGGGGCAAGTTGGTTACATCAAATACAATATGTGACTAGTATTTATTTTATCAACCCTGAAAGAATAAAAAGCAAAGTTGACTTTGGTGAGATTTTTGCTCACAACCTAGAGACCCAGAAGAAATGTTGCTATGATTTTTTATTTTTTTTTTTTATTTTTTTGTGATGTGCTAAAGATTCTGTCAACTCACTGACTTAACAGCAACATCATCATCATCGATTAACGTCCTCCTTCCATGCTGGCATGGGTTGGACGGTTTGACAGGAGCTGGCCAGGCAGGAGCCTGCACCAGACTTCTGTGTCTGTTTTGACATGGTTTCTATGGCTGGATGCCCTTCCGAACACCAACCACCCTGCAGATAATAATAATAATCTTCCTACTGTAGGCAAAAGGCCTGACATTTGGGGGAGGGATCTAGTTGGTTACATTATAACAGTGCTGTAGTGGTACTTATTTTATCTACCCCAAAAGGATAAAAGACAAAGTTGACTTCAGTGGAACTTGAACTCAGAATGTGAAAATGGACAAAATGCCACTAAGCATTTTATCCAGTGTGCTAATGATTCTACCATTTCACCACTTTAGCAATGCCTTGTCTCTTTTGTCCACCAGGACCATGAGGTGGATTGACAAATCTTGTGTCTCTTAAATACAATGCCTATTAGCACAACTTTCACTCATGGAAAGGTTCCTTTATTATCAGCATTGGTGAAATAAGTATCAGTTTTGTGCTGGGGTTGATGTAACCAACTCGCCCCTTCCCCACAAATTTCAGGCCTTGTGCCTAGAATAGAAAGGATTATTATTATTTGTATTATTATTAGTGAGGACACATAGCTTAGTGGTTAGGATGTTGCACTCACAATCACAAGATCATGGTTTCAATTCCTAGACCAGGTGGTACACTGTGTCCTTCAGCAAAACACTTCATCTGTGATCACTTCAACACCTGATGTGTGGTGCACCATGCAGCTGCTCAGGCAATGCCGCTTTGATAGAAGGAGTAGCTTATGCACAGCACATGCATTTTATCACTCTAACCAATTTATGCAGGTCATTCTGCAAAAAGCTGAACACTCATATATTGTCTTCAATATGAGAGTCCATTATTATTATTATTATTATTATTAATACATTCCATAAAATGACTGGCAAATGAAGTGAGTCAATGTATTGTGGAAAGAACTCTTGGACAAGACAACCATGCTGACATCAAAATAAAATACATCCATTATACTCGGTAAAGAGATTTGTATAAGGATGGGTATTCAACCATATAAACAATGCAAAATGAAACATATATGAGTAAAACAATGTCTGGTCCCCACAAAACTTCTATGAGATCAGTAACTCTAAATAAGAACTGACTATGATGACCAGTCCAGATGACCTCAGCATGAAAAACTAACATAATATGATATTGATGCTGATGGTTATCACAATAAAAGCAGCTATAGTGATAATCAACAGACTACGTTTTAGCAGTGGTCAACATCATAAAGTTGTCATCAATTATAGCTTAACAATGGAAAACCTACTCCACTTAAACAGTTGATTTCATATGGGAGAAAAAAACACAAGAGATTAGTTCCCTCTAGAGAAAGTATCCTACTCAGTCCCTACAACATGTCTTTGAGCAAGGTTTGACTCATCACTCTGCTGGTATCCTAGCCATTCTCCAAATACTAAAGTCCAAAGACCTGTCTCGAATCTACATTTTCCTTCATTCATTGTCAATTATTATCTTGAATATTTCCAGTACATTATGATCTGTCTTTTTTTTTTTCTTTCCTTTTCAATTCTTCCTCTCTCTTTCACTGTATTTTTCTTTTTGCAGATATTTTTTTAAGAGATGATGTTTGAGTGGGATGGAGGCAACAGACAGATGCATTTAAAAGCTATTTGTCTTGTGATGTCTCATAATGATGATACAGCTATTACTAATGATGATGATGATTTCTTACAGAGGTACAAGACCAGTCATTTGGAAGGAAGGGAACTATCAATGATATCAATTGACACTAATACTTACTTCAGCCATTTATCCACCCTGGACCAATGAAAACTAAAGTTGTCCCCGGTGGGATGTGAACTCAGGATGTAAAAAGCTGTAACCAAAAACTACAAGACATTCTGCCAAACTTTCAAATGATTTTACTAATAAAACAAATAGTTGTTTCTAATGTAGGTACAAGGCCAGAAATTTGAGGAGAGGGGTAAATAGCTCAAATTAGCACCAGTGCTTGACTAGTGCTTTATTTTGTCAATCCTAAGAGGATGAAAGGCAAAGTTGAACTTGGAATATTAGAAGCTGGAATCAAGGAACAAAACACAGCTTTTGTCTTCCCATAATGAAAATTAATCTTAAGTTTCCAACAAGGAAACACAAAAATAGTGGGGGGAAACATTTTCATTCGTATAATTCATTTACCAAGTTTATTCTTAGGTTTATAATAAAATTACAATGAAATTTAAATAATGATAATAATTATAATAATACTAATAATTCAGAAATATATTTATGTATTATCATACTTTGAAAAGATGATTGTGACATTTTTGTCATAAAACAAAGACAACCTCAATAGTCATTCAATAAAATTCTTGTGACATCAAAAACATACAATGCTCGCTGATAAGAATAAATATTCTAAAATGGATTGAGAAATTCAAAGCATTTATTTGGTCTGATAGTAGGACGCCTATCATATCTACAGGATATGCGAGTTTGAGTCTTATGGGCAGCCGTCAACATTTTCTGTCCAAAAGGATTTTTAACCCAGAATTTATATGCTATTATCTATAGCTTTATGTGCTTTTATGTGTGTATATGTAGCAATATGTTACATGATTATTGAAGTTGTTTATGATATATCCTTGATGTATTTGATTGCTTCATTAGTATCAAATATGTATATAATTAGGTTGAGTGGTTAAAAAGTTCACTTCACAACTGCCTAGTGTATGGCATCTTGAACCCACCCATGTCTCCTACTATAGCCTTGAGCTGACCAATGCCTTGAGAGGGAAACTTGTAGATGGAAACTGTACAGAATCCAGCAGTATACTGCATAAGTGCTTCCATGTTTGTCTTTACACTGGCACTCCTTAAAACTTACATCCTTTGTTCATGTCCTGTAACTCAGCGATTCAACAAATAGTCATTGATAAAATAAGTACTAGGCTTTAAAATAAAATATTAGGATCAATATCATCATTTCATCATCATCATCGTCATCTAACGTCCATGAATAAAAGAATGTCTTTTTCATTATTTTCAATGATGTCAAATATATATCAGTGATATTTTTTATCCTTATTCATATATTTTTGTTTCATTTCAACGATTAAAAATGGATGTTCTTTATATTTTATTGCTAAAACAAAATGAAATCAGCAAAAAAGTGAGATCAACTGAAAAGAAATTGAAATAAATAAGGAATTGGAAACAAAATCAGCAGCAGTTCCTTCAATCATTGCATGTTAATTCTTCACTTATAAAATCTCATCTTTCTCTCTCTTTTATATATATATATATATATATGTGTGTGTGTATAAGTTTAAAATTTTGGTACAAGGCCAGCAATTGTGAGGGAAAGTGCAAGTTGATTATATCGACCCCAGTGCTCAACTGGTACTTAGTTTATTGAGACCAAAATGATGAAAGGGTAAGTCAAGCTTGGCAGAATTTGTACTCCTAAGCATTTCACTCAGCATACTGACATCTCTGCCAGCTCCCTGCCTTTCTCGTATGTATATATTGAGACTGAATTGCAAATTGAAAACACATCTCACAATAGCGATCTATCTATCTGATATATATATATATATATATTACTGTCATTTACCATCCACTTTCTCGTGCTTGCATGGGTCAGGAGTCAGATGTAATTTGTTGAGGCACACACATATGCATACATGTATTGTACTCGTTCACACACATGCACACACTCACACAGTGAACGTATGTCTGTTTGTCTTGGGTTGCTCAAAAATACCAAATGAATGCTCACAAAACCACATATATTATAACTTACTATCTCACACTTTATAGCATATGTTTTTATGTATACAGTATTGATGTATTTGGATTAAATTCTAAATTCTTCATAAATGTGTAATCACAAAGCATTATATTTAATGTGAATTAAAAATATTCATTTTGAAATCCAGTTAACAAACCCCCACTCACCAACACTCTGTATTTAAGTGTACTATCATCATGCCTAACTACTTTTAGTCTGCTGATCTGACTATCTCCTCTCTTTCTCTCTCATATATATATATATATATATATATATATACATATATAATAAATGCGCCCTTTTAAAACCTAGCCAGGCTCATGGGCCCAGTTTCCTGGTTTCAATGGTGTATGTGTTCCCCAGCTGGACAGGACGCCAGTCCATCACAGCGTTACTCATTTTTGCCATCTGAATGGACTGGAGCAACATGAAATGAAGTGTTTTGCTCAAGAACACAATGCATCGCCTGGTCCAGGAATCGAAATCACAATCTTACGATCATGGTGCCGACACCCTAACCACTAAGCCACGTGCCTCCCTCATCTATATATATATATATAGAGAGAGAGAGAGTATGAGGGCTTTAGTTCATTGATGATCTAAGCCAATAGGTACACTGCTATAGTTGGTCATCCATTAGGTTCCAAGCTCATTAGCTGAAGCTGGAGCTAGGGATCTGTAAGTAGGCTTCCAAGTCAGCAGGTATTTATTATAGGAAAAGGAAAACAAAACCAAGGCAGGACGAGCATCTCAGGTCATTTAGAATATTTAATGAGAGTAAAGTGAATCAAAAAAGAAGTAGATGTGATTATTGTCTTACAGGTGTTTCTGGGATATCCCAGAAATAGCTGTAAGACATTAATTAATTCTTCTTATCCATTTTTGATTCACCTTACTCTCATTAAATACTTTCTTTTTCTCTCTAATATATATATGTATATATGTTGTTTGTTGGCACTCCGTCGCTTACGACGTCGAGGGTTCCAGTTGATCCGATCAACGGAACAGCCTGCTCGTGAAATTAACGTGCAAGTGGCTGAGCACTCCACAGACACGTGTACCCTTAACGTAGTTCTCGGGGAGATTCAGCGTGACACAGAGTGTGACAAGGCTGACCCTTTGAATTACAGGCACAACAGAAACAGGAAGTAAGAGTGAGAGAAAGTTGTGGTGGAAGAGTACAGCAGGGTTCGCCACCATCCCCTAACAGAGCCTCGTGGAGCTTTAGGTGTTTTCGCTCAATAAACACTCACAACGCCCGGTCTGGGAATCGAAACCGTGATCCTATGATCGCGAGTCCGCTGCCCTAACCACTGGGCCATTGCGCCTCCACACACACATATATATATATATATACACGCACACACATATATACACAGAAGAGAAACATTAAGCAGTGATGTGTATAAAGACAAACTTGTTATCAGTTCAAATATACTTGGGACATATTCAAACTTGTAAGAAAGCCATTCGGTATATTTTGTCATGGAGAAAATTTCTTGCTGTATACAAATAGGTGTAAACACACCAAACCAGTTCAAAGTGCTCTCTAACCAGACTATTGGATCAATGCTTTCCAGAGAGCTGATCACTTCTTCAGCGTCAGACACTGGAAAGAGATCACTATGAACTGACAAGAGACGGATATCTTTTATTATATTTGCATCATTGTAATGAGACTGGCTGTACTAATCAGTGGTTCACCACAGATAAAATACAAACAAACGCAGCACGCACACCCACACACACACGCTGTATTTCACGACTTATAAAGCAACCGTATTCATTTGAAAAAATTTCTTGCAAAAGATGAAATCCAAAGTTAATTAAAAACAAGATATACAAAATTTTGGATATCCCTCTGAGAAATTCTATTTCGTGTACACAATTGTAAGTTGTATATATATATTACAGCTCACCAAAATTTTACCACCTATACTCATTTCCTTTAAAGGTAATAAATATTTATATCTATTATTAATACGAATACTTAATACTAATTTGAACATAGAAAATGAATGTATGTAGGCAGAATTTACAAGCATTCGCTTAGATTGCCTCCCTTGTATATAAATGACCCTTGAGAGTTACGTCCCTTAGATACTAACTTATGAAACTGATATTTGAATGGTTGAAGCAGTAGGGCCAAATGCCTCATGGTGTTTGATATTTTCTGCTCCATTCTCGCTGGAATCCATAACATAAGTATCGGTAAAATAATGGAATCAATATAATCGGCTACAAGCCCTCTAGATTTGTGTTTTCTTTCATATGTAAGAAAACATATTTAATGCATCTAAACATAATGCTGGTTTCAGATTTTGGCACAAGGCCAGCAATTTCGGGGGATGGGGTCAGTCGGTTAGATCGACCCCAGTGCTCAACTGCTACTTATTTAATCGACCCTGAAAGGATGAAAGGCAAAGATGACCTCGACGGAATTTGGACTCAGAACGTGAAGACGGATGAAATGCCGCTAAGCATTTTACTCGGGGTGCCAACGATTCTGCCAACTCGCCCCCTCATATTTAAACAAAATATTGAAAATAATTGCTTAAGTTGTTGTAAAATTGCGTAAGCAACTGGAGGGTCAGGGTCGATTGAATTAACACCACAGCGTTACTAGTAGTTATTTCCATCAACGCCGGAGGAATATAAGGCCAAGTGCAACTGGTCGGGATTTGAACCTACTTGTAAGTCCTAAATTAAATACCATCATATATCATATTTATATATAATATATATATAGTATATTTATATAAAATATATATATTTTTTTTTTTTTATTGTAGTTTCAGCTTAGAGCTGCGGCCATGCTGATGCACCGCCGTGTTGCTACACTGTTATTACAGGGAGCTTCTTACAATTTGTGGCACTTGGTGAAGAATGGAGTTTGATTTAGCAACCCTCATTTGCACCTCCTGCCGCGAGGCAGGTTCATCTGGGACTCTCGACAGGAAGAGGTCCAGCTTTGATTTTAAAACCCCTACATCTACTTTGTGCCGGTTCCTCAGGCTCTTTGGGAGAATATTTAAAAGCTGTGGGCCCCTGAAACTCAAACTGTTGCAGTAACTGGTCC
>NC_068985.1:126434850-126440764 GCF_001194135.2 Octopus bimaculoides
ATATATATATATATATATATATATATATATAATATTTATATATAAAATATATAGTATATTTATATATGATATATGTTTAAATATAATATATATCTCGCTCAACATGACACCAATGGTAGTCTTGTTAACCCATGGATAAGGGATATTTATCCACTAATGCATTCTCACTATCCGATATAGCTGAGCGAGCCAGGATACTTAAAGACTCCCTTAGACCTGGCTCGCTGAATACTCGCCAAGAAATATTCACACAGTTTATCCATTTCAATCGCTACCTATAGTAAAATTAGGATCTCCCGTTCGCTGATTAAGCTCGTAAGACTCCTTACGATCCTTAACAGGCTAAGAAATAGATCGCTATTTCTCAAATAGCTGGTCTAGGGGAGATAACCCGTCCTCACCAACGTCGGACCTTTTATTCTCTGATGATTTTTTGACCAATTGACCGTAACAACTTTCTACACCCGAAAGGTGAAGAGTTAAATTTGTCTTTGTATAGAGCCTGATGACCTGTCCAAAAGGCTGCAGCTTTTGTGGATGCAAAACCATTGGTCACTCTATGACCAGACTTTAACTTTATTGCTTCAATAGTTTACTGCACTATACTTTAGTGGGCTTCTTATTCGGGTATATGATTTATTGACTACATATATATATATTTGTTGTTGTACTTGGGGATGGTCATATTGCCAGTTTAGCCAATAAAAACACACGCACTGTATATTTGGTGTTAATTTGCTTCAGCTTTATATTACATTAATCTTAATCTTATTTCGGCCAGAGTTCTTTCGTCACACTTCTGTGACCTCATCAGTGGTCCTTTGTTTCCTTCCTTCTTATGTGTGTCTCACCTTGCTAAATATCAGCCATTTTGTATTTATATATATATATATTGTTGACGTCATAAGGATTTTATAAACTTTCAAGAGTATGCAGAATATTTCTCCTTTGGAGTAATTGTTCTCGAAGCAAACCACATACAGCTATAAAGAGCAGCATGTAAATATTGGGTTGAAAAACTCTTTTGGATTAATAACATCGAAGGATCGCTTCGGTTCAATGGTAGAACGATTGTTATGTCTACTGGATATTGAGGTTCGTGTCCCACGATCAGCTTTCCACTTTTTCCATTATGTGTGCGTGTGTGTGTGTGTGTAGGGAGGTTATGTCTTTGTGTTTTTGTTTGTTTCTCCTCACCGCTTGATAACCGGTGTAAGTGGCCGCAATAAACACAGTTGACTGAATTTTGTACTCATCTCCAGCTAGAACTGGGAACGCCTGGAAGAAATGGACTCCTTTTTAGTTTATATATTAAGCGGGAAACGACACTGGGTGGTGGCAGCCATCTACAACAACGTGCAGAAATTCAAAGAATGACCGCAAGAAACACGTCCCAGTATTTTGGCATGGTTCCACTGTATATGCATGGAAGATGGTCTACCAACGTCACAGTCACCAATGTACCACCTCACAGGAATGAGGACGGGCTAATGCCAAAATTAGAACGGTAAAGGGAAATAATAGGACTAAGTTCGACTTTCCTGCAAAATCGAACGGAAATAACAGTGGAGTTCCAATTGTTGGTTACTTTGGAAGACGTTCTTGATATCATCGTAAAATACTTTTACTTCGGAAAGTCGTAGAGGGTAAAAACTAAAGTAAATCCTACATTTTTTTTAGTAAAACAGATCACTTCGAAGGGTTCTGCTTCACTGATTGAGAGGAGGAGAGCGTTAAGACGCACTTTACTGTTGCTAAGAATGTTTTCAACTGCAGCATTCATAAAAAAAAGGTGGCGGTCACTGCAACTGCTAAAACAATATAAACGACAGCTACAATTTCTGCGACAGGTGTGCAAGGTAGACATTACAGATCGATCTTCTTTCAACAAACAAAAGCAGCAAGCGAATTTGAAAACACAATCATACGTGTTTTCCCTGCTCCTTCAAATGATGAGGATACTGAGGAAGTCGGAGAGAGTCCGAAAATAGCAGAAGATAAAGCGTTCAACAAAGAGGTGGGGAGCCAAATAAAATTAAATGAACTGACTCCACAAATCCAAAAGTCTGGATGCACCAGGTTAAACAGATGTCAAAAAAATTGCAACCAAACATTAAAAGCGGCTGATAGATCGATAACAACAACAGTATCAACAAGAAAAACTACAACAGTAGCATCAACAAATAAGGTACAATAACAAGAACAACAACAACTATATCACAGTAACATGAACAACAACAGCTACAACCAAAAATAACAACAGCAGAAAAAGAAACTTCAGCAAACAAGATACAAACCAACAGTTGCTCCAACGACAGCAACAGTAAGAGATGCACCCCAACAGAAAGAGCTACAGTCACAGCAACAGCTTATAGGCAGAGTCTTCAACTTCAGTTTACCAGAATGAGAACAGACATCTCATGAAGTCCGTATCTCGAAGATAAACGGGTGAGAACTTCGATGAGTTATCTCTCTAAAAAGCACCTATGGGAGACTCTGAGTACCATATCAGAAGCCTTTTGTAAATGACACGAGACGTTTAAAAACATACAGGACAAGAGAATTTTAGAGAAAAACCTTAGGGCCCCGAAAAAAGTTTACTTTAAGAGCAAGATATGTAACCTATTTCCCTTTATTGCCCCCCCCCCATTCAAACACGACCATACTGAGAATAAGCGGCATAGCTCCACATAGTGGGATCGTCGTGGAAACAAGGGCTCCAGCTCACTGACATTACCGAGACCAGGATATCCGAGACGAACCCACCTGTCCAAAGGAACCCTGTTAATGGAACCTGAACGAGAGTACAAAATCTTTTCGGACTCTTCAGTACAAGATTTTTGGGTTGGATTAGCGAACTACTTCATAAGAAATTGACGCGGACTATTATCAACAACAGGTGGTAATTCTAACTATGAAAAGACAATTAAAGCATCATTGATTATCTTTAGCAAGATATAACTGTAGAGAATAACAGAGCAGAGAAGGAATTAGTGGTATAAAAGAGACACATAGAAGTAGCATCGAAAACGATACCTCTTCTATGCGCCTCTTAGGTTAACGAAAATATGAGCCTGCGACCATTTCTTATACGCGAAACACAAAGAAAGCGTTGTTCTTACTAAGGCAAGTGTATTGTAGCACAAAGACTCGAAAGTCACTCAATGGACCCAATCAAAGAAAAGCAGCGTAGTAACATATGTTAGGAATAGGAAAGTGACACTCTCTGAATTTCATCTCCACGCCACCTGGGGAAGATGTCTATGACAACTTCTACCTCATGCCATGCATCATAGAACAGGCCTGGAATAAAACTGGCTTCGGTGGTGTGCTTGCCAATTTGTATTAGCCCAAAGCTTCCGACAGGGATGACCATTGCTATCCAGAGATAACCGGTTCTGGTTCCCTTTTCATTAGCTAATTAGCTTGCTCGTGTTCTGCAATTTGTCTTCGCTATGTAGACTGGGCGGTCACCTCCCTGATTCGTTTGGTATCGTGCAATTGGCCAATCAATGATGTACTCTTTACTTTCCCCTAAAATGTGTTATCGTGAATCTATTGCTGCAGAGGATGGAATTTTTGAGAATTATTCCTTTCGTATTGAGCCAAAAGAAAGCAGTAGCGAACGACATCACTGTTGTATCAGAAACAGATGTGGTCAGTTTCATACTGGAAAAGTATCAAGAGAAAACGGGTGCATGTTTCGACCGGAAAAAGTCGTTAGCAACTTGGCAACTGGAGATGCATGTCCGCGTTACTAAGTAGTAATTTCTGTCACTAAACCGGGAGTCCGGTTAAGTTGCTCGGGTACTATTTTAAACCGATTCTTCGACAAAGAGGAACTTGAAGATGCTTCAAGAAGACTGGACGACTTACTTCACAAGTGTGCTGAGAGGAAGCTGTTCTTGAAACGTAGAACAGATGTGATGAACGTCTACATTGTTTCCGCTTGACGTCATGCTTTGTCTCAAGAAACATCTATCTAGATTGGCACGCATGCTTTTTCAATTTCCTCATTCTGCTGGTCAGAAAATCCATCTGCTCCCAGCCCCACCTCCATGCTGGTTTTGAAACACCGTCACTTGAAGCAGAGGTAAGCACTGAGGCTGACACACCTGACGAAGGCGAACAGGTATCGGCGCCGTTCCTGTGACATATCATTCACAAACCGTCTCTTTTATCGAGTTACAAATTATTTGTTTCTGTGATGTTTTTTGTTCTGATGTATTTTAGAATTTCATTCACATTTTTCGTTTCTAGGTTCAATTTCCACCGATCAACTTTTTTAAGGTTTCAAATAAAGTCGCTATCGTTCCCCTGTAGCCTTGCTTTTATTCTGTTGTAGATTGCCTTTTGCCCATCTGGCATGACACCATTAATTTTATTGTCTTCTTCCAAACCATCTACATGTCTCTCATCGAGCAAGCTATCGCTGTTCTTTTCCTGTGGTTTATTAGAGATTTCAGCTGTTTTCTGTTATGAGATTACTTTTATCAGTAGGAACTGTGCTTTCATCGTTTCCTCTGCTGCTGTTTTCCAATACCCGTCTTCTGATAGCTTCGAGCTCTACTTCTGTGAACCAACGATTTTTTCTTATTGCTCTAGCTTGATCACATAATCTCTGTACCGTGAGCTGAAACAATCCTCTTTCTCTCCATTGATCATACATACGTTGTTGGCATCCCCTAATATGAACACCATTTTCGTCTACAGGGTTGCTCAGGTAGTAACACTCTATGACCACAGCATTGACTTGTTTGTTCTATTTACGCCGTGTGTGCTGGTCCATTGCTGGATGACGACAGGCTGGAGTCGGACCAGTATCTCTGAGCCTGCCGGGTGCAACACTGTCACCATCAAGAGCTTTAGTTTCATTACCACTGTTATTCACAATATTTTGTTTTTTCATTGTCACTCATATGAGGTAGCGATTATTGGGTTGCGCAATTACCAGTGTTTTTATTGTGACACCATCAATAGATGTATCAGCAATTAGGACATGGGGAGATTCCAACCGCTTCTTTTCATTATTATTATTATCACTGATATCATTTTTTTTTTCATTTTTTTTTTTACTTTTTGAGTTTTTGCTGATTGTCATTAACACTTTCGTGTTAGTACTAGGCTCCGGGTCTTATCTATTAGCGTAGACAATTTGAAAGAGCGCCGCTTCTATAATTATAAACAAATAAATATAGTCAAACAAAACAAAGAAACAAACAAAAAACTAATATCCACCCATATTTTTTCCGTGGGGGGTATATATTTGTTTAATGCCGGGGTGGGGTGGGGGTATATATATGTATATCTGTTTAATGGTTTTGTGATCAATAATGAGTAGTCTTTGTCGTTTGTTTTCATTCGATTCGCTTATGTGCGTGTGCGCTTGTTTATATATTACTTAATGTTATTTTGAAATATTAAAATGTGCTCATGTAAAACTGGTGTGTATACGTAATTTAGTTTACGTACTTAGGTGTTTGTGATGTGTACGTACTCGGATATAGTCCAACACTTTTAATGAGTATTACTTACTCGGATGTAATCCAGCGCTTTGTCAGTCTGGCGTGCGTGGTTACACGTGTTGTGCGAATGACGGAGGTAACACACAGTTAAAACATATCGTTTCATTCGGAAGCAGAAATGAATTTCAATGAGTATTACTTACTCGGATATAGTCCAACATTTTGTAATTTATTTTAGACTCCATTTGTTGTCTTTATTCCCGATGTTTTTGGAAGGTTTCGGATCAGACCGATCATCATCATCATCATTATTATTATTATTATTATTATTATTATTATTATTATTATTGTTATTATTGTTATTATTATTATTATTATTATTATTATTATTATTATTATTATTATTATTATTATTATTATTATTATTATTATTATTATTATTATTATTA
>NC_068985.1:126440957-126441196 GCF_001194135.2 Octopus bimaculoides
CCCATCATAACTACCCGTCTGATAAGGGTACACCAGACACATGCATCACAACCATATGTGCGCGACATGGTGATCTCATATCAAGATAAACAGCGCGTTACCTTGCAGGTGGGGCCCAGTTAGAATTTTCTTCAGGTCGAGTGGCCCATCCCGCTGAAAAGGTCCCTGAATAAGGTTTGTTTAAGGATCTTGAGCAAAACACCCATCTTTCCAAAGGTGAATTATTCAAACCCCAAAGA
>NC_068985.1:126441206-126448714 GCF_001194135.2 Octopus bimaculoides
ATCCAAACCCCAAAGAATTCCTCTCAACACATGGCTATGATGCTCCCGCATTACTTGTGTTTGTGATCTGAAATGCACATATTGTCGGCCACTAAGGGACATGCTCAACTGGTTATGGTCAAACAACTGACAAGAAAGTCTGTAGTATTGTGCAGAATATTTACTGTAGCCCATCTTTTATACCAAGACAAAGCAATTTACACGATTATTATTATTATTGTCGATATTATTATTATTAATATTATTACGGTGACGAGCTGGCAAAATAGTTAGCACGTCGGGCAAAAAGCTTAGCGTCCGTATTTCGTCCGTCCTTTCGTTCTTAGTTCAAATTCCGCCTAAGTCGAATTTGGTTTTCATCCTTTCGGAGTCGATAAAATAAGTGTTGATTGCTTACTGAGATCGATGTAATTGAATATCTCCCCGTCCCTGAACTTTCAAACCTTGTGCCTATAGTAGAAAGGATTATTATTATTATTATTATTATTATTATTATTATTATTATTATTATTATTATTATTATTATTATTATTATTATTATTATTATTATTATTATTATTATTATTATTGCGAAGGCGGCAAACTGACAGAATCTCAGTTCGCCAAGGAAAATGCTTAGCGCCATTTCGTCCGTCTTTGCGATCTGAGTTCAAATTCTGCCTAAGTCGACTTTGCCATTCATCCTTTCGGAGATCGATGAAATAAGTTCTAGTTGAACACTTGGGTCAATATAATTGTGTAGCCTCCTTCCCCAAAGTTTCAGACCTTGTGCCTATAGTAGAAAGGATTATTATTATTATTATTAAGGCGATGAGCTAGCGGAACCGTTAGCACGCTAGACAAAATGCTTATGGCATTTCGTGTCTTTACAAACTGAGTTAAAATTCCGCCATGATCGACTTTGTCTTTCATCCTTTCATGGTCGATAAATTAAGTACAAGTTGAGCCATGGTGTCGATGTAATCGACTATTCCCCTCCCTCAAATTTTCAGACCTTGTGTCTATAGCTGGGAGGATTATTGATCAGGCGGTGAGCTGGACAAAATTCTTAGCAGCATTTCGTCCGTCTTTACATTCAGGGTTCAAATTCCACCGAGGCCGAATTTGCCTTTCATTTTTTCGGGGTCGATGAAATAAGTATCGTTTGAGTTTCCCATCCCACAAAATTGCTGACCTTGTGCCAAAATAAGAAAGGATAATTACTATTGTTGTTGTCATTATTGTTGTTTATTAGACATCTTGCACGTACACATGCATAATTTATTATATACATACAAATATAATATGCTGACACCGACAAATGTTAGAAGACTTCTGTTGCATCGTAGATAAATTACGATATAAACGCTGCTGCCTGTTGATTTATGATGACATGGGCTTACCAAAAGGACGTCAACAGCTGACTCTTTCATTTGGAGTGACTGTTCTTTAATTATCTCTACTAGGTTAAATTGGAAATTAATGGAGATTACCTCAATTATTTTCTGCATGTTCTTATTTGCTTTTTATTATTATTTGCATGTGAAATATCTCGGTCCTCCCCATCTCTCTCTCTCTCTCTCTCTCTCTCTCTCTCTCTCTCTCTCTCTCTCTCTCTCTCTCTCTCTATATATATATATATATATATATATATATATATATGACAATGTGGTAAGAAGCTTGCTTCTAAACCACATGGTTCTGGATTCACTTCCACTGCGTGGTACCTTGGGCAAGCGTCTTCTACTATAGCCTCGGGCCGATGAAAGCCTTGTTAATAGAATTGGTAGACGGAAACTGAAAGAATCCTGTTGTATATGTGTGTGTGTGTGTGTGTGTGTGCGCGCGCGTGTGTGCGTGTGTGTATGTGTGAGTTTGTCCCACTACTATCGCTTGACAACCGATATTGGTATGCTTATGTCCCCGTAACTTAGCAGTTCGGCAAAAGAGAACGGTAGAATAAGTACTAGGCTTACAAAGAATGTCCTAGGGTCAATTTTTTCGACTAAAGATGGTGTTCCAGTATAGCCGCAGTCAGACGACAGAAACAATATTCTGAGAAAAAGTATTTTTTCACCACAACAAAACACACACACATACTCAGAGGTGTCTCTGTGGCAACTTCAGCTACTAGAAATAGCAGCCAAATCTCTCTTAATACACACCCTTTCATCAAAAGAAAGACACAGATTTACAGTATTTTAGGAAGGAAAAAACTATGTAGTGGGTCTGCTATATCAAAGGGAACACTGGGCTGAACAAAACACAAACATACTTCACATTAAAAGATTATCTACTAATAAAGTTACCGTATATCTTCCAAGTTTCATTCCCTGGTAAATCTCTGTGTATCTTAAGATTGTTCAGGCAGAGTGGCCTCCCTTACTTAAAGACCTCAAAATTGTGCGACTCGACCTCGTTTTCGGGGTTATTTTTCTAGTAAAGAAGGGTTGTTGTGCAAAAAACATACTTTATTTGGTAGCCAAATGATTACTAAATCTTTTGTACCTCATAAGTCAAAATCGGCAGCTTAGTTTTCGAATCTATAAGGAACATATGCGTGTGTGTGCGCGCACACACAAACACACACACACACACACACACACACACACACACACACACACAAACTCTGTTTTATTATATAAAATATATATATTCTACGTTCGCCTGCTAACTCAAACCCGTCCAAATTTACTGTGATATGGTGTATGCTTATATATTAGGCAAATTCAAGTAGTGTTAAAAAAATATACATATCGTACAAAACCACAAGAAAAAAGAATAATCGTGTACTAAAGGAACACGTAGACCAATGGAAAAGGAAGAAAATATATTTTTTAATATTTCTTTCATATTAGTAGTTTCCATAGTTTCATTTTATTTTCGATGAAACACCTCTAGAAGTGAAAATCAAAAGAAAATTTGGTACGTCATTTTCATTGTTGTTTAATCCCAGATCGGTATTCCTCAATCATACCGATGATCAAGGTCCTCCAGCTGTGACCACTCACTTTTGTACATATGTTAAGGCGGTTGTGTACGTTTCGGGTGTGATTTGCGTGAAATATACTCACACACACACACACACACACACACACACACACACACACACACACACACACATTCTCACACACACACATAAATTATATATATGCTTAATTTAATACCCACAGTATTTAAACATGAGTTACTATGAGTTTCATGCTCTGAGAGTACAATAGTCGAACGAGCTTGTTTAGCATGCACAATCGTGCAATTTTTCAGGTTCAAAATAAAATCAAGTGTATGTTAAATGATATTTATATCTTGTTGGGTGGAGTACTATTTCGTTGATCCCACAAATAACGAAACAGTACACGATAGCTAGCTAGCTAGCTAGAGAGATAGATAGATAGATAGATAGACAGACAGACAGACAGACAGACAGACAGACAGACAGACAGACAGACAGACAGATGCATACATACATACATACGCACATACATATATTTTATACACACGCACACACACACACACACTACACACAACACACACACACAAACACACATATATAGTATAGTGTTCAGATATCCAGAATCTCTGGAAATATCAACATTCTGAATTTTCAATTCATCTATTATTGTTGTTTATTATTAATATTTAATGTAATTCTGTCACAAAAATTAAAAATCAATTTAACGTAATCGGGATTTTCCTTCCTTGGATAAAAAAAATCCGGTAAATATATTAAACATTATTGAATATTAAAATCTATTATCTAAAAAGCTATTTGAGCGAATGAAAACATTTATTCACTGAAAATTATTCGTTAATTTCTCTTTAGATAGCTGAATACAATAAACACAGGGAAATTATTGCTAATTGCTTAAATATGTTAAAATATGTTCCATATTCCATTAAAAAATATTCGCATTTTGCAAACAAATTCAAGCAATTTAAAAAAGAAAGACATTTGCGCATTTATGTAAATGTGCCGGAAATTTAAGAAATACTACGTTGAGAAATAAAACTTTCAAGTATAACGTAACAGATGTCTCCTTTGGTTAACGCGTAAATCGACGACCATTGAGACAGCTGCCAATAATTGTGCAGCAGTTTGACTAAGTGTGGCGTCGTTATGGATGTCGATGTCGTAGGCAGCGACGGCATGAATTTATTAAGTAAATGAATACATTAGGACAAACTATTTTGGTCAGTTGAGCTGACCCGCTTACATAACATTTCATTTATTTCTTTTCTCTTTTTTTTTCTTGCTTTACTTTTTTCCTAAATTTTCTGCTGAACTGCTTTATGACAGTAAAGGTGTCTCTCAGAAATTGAACTCCGAATAATTCTACCACCAATATCAGGATCTCCTGATGAAAATACAATACAGAAATGGAGGTTTATGTACATACATACATGTGTACCCACAATCATAAACATACATACATTCACGCACACACACACACATTTACATACATACATACATACATACATACATACATACATACATACATATATACATACATAAACAACTGATGCAGACTTTGTGGACTTAACACTGAAGATATCATACACATCATAAGCAGAGGTCCGAAAATGTCATCCTGGTATTATCTACCGATGAGGCATGATGTTGCTAGGACACTCTATAATGAAATCCGTCGGAAGGATTATATCGAGGACACAGAAATAAGAACCCACAATATAGTAGAAGCCATAGCTACTTATAATAAAAAGGAGTACTGGTGGAATGTCCCAGTGAAGACCTCAATAAAATTTGAGCACAACAAACCTGATATAATGATTTGGGATAAAGAAGAGAAACTGTGTACAGTTGTGGAAATTAGCTGCCCAGCGGATATTAACATAAAGCTGAAGATCAATGAAAGGAGAATGCCTACGCTGAACTATTGAGAAATCTGTAGTTACTCCATGCAGACTACAAGTTCAGGTTTATACCTGTAATTATTGGGATTCTGGAATATGTAACACACTTCCTAAATACCAACCTTGAAAAATTAGGCTTCTCAAAACCAGAAAGGAGAAAGCTAATGCGAAGACTACACATTCAATCCATCACTGGAACTTTAAAAATCTGTAAAACTTTCCAGAAGTTTATCATTTAAATATATATGAGCTTATCTAGATATGCAACTATATGCATGAGAATACATGCATAAACAAAACATACAGATCTGCACATATACATACATACAAAAATACCCAGTTGTTGATGTTGAAATTCCAATGAAGGAGCCTTGGATCTAGGTTAGAAACCGGTTCTTTCTCTATTGGCAGGAAATCTTGAAATAAAACTGAATAATGACATACATACATACATACATACATACATACATACATACATACATACATACATACATACATACATAAAACTGTGTACAGTTGTAGAAATCAGCTGCCCAGCGAAAAAAAAAAGCCTATGCTGAACTACTGAGGAATCTACAGCTACTCTATCCAGATTACAAATTCAGGTTTATACCTGTAATTATTGGGGCACTGGGATATGTAACACGTTTCCTAAATACCAAACTTGAGAAATTAGTCTTCTCAAAACCAGAGAGGGGAAAGCTAATTCGAAGACTAAAGATTCAACCTATCACTGGAACTGTAAACATCTGTAAACCGTTCCAGTTTATCATTTGACTATAGATGAGCGTGTCTAGACATGCAACTATACGCATAAGAATACATACATAAAACAAGACATACAAATCTGCAAAAATACCCTGTTGGTGTTGAAATTCCAGTGAAGGGGCCTTGGATCTGGGTTAGAAACCGGTTCTTTCTCTATTGGCAAGAAATCTTGAAATAAATCTGAATAATGATATACATACATACATACATACATACATACATACATACATACGTACATATATATATGCATACATGCATACACATACATATACATATATACGTATAGATATGTATATATACACACACACATATACACATACATACATATAAATATATATATATATATATATATATATATATATAATAAAATCATCAACGCATACAGGTTTTTAAGAGGCCTTCTTTTAGAACACTCAAAGGAACAGCCGGTTGCATGTGTAGGTGATATTTGTTTACCTTTTAAGTGGACATAATGATATTAAATGTCTTGACAATGATCACAGCGCAGCGTCGACAGAAAGACACGAACCATCGATCTTTTGACTGCAAGTTCCACATAGCATTGACCTGATCAGCTACGGATCTTCGTTTACATGACAACGAAACTATTTCGACTGTCATCGATTGCTGATACCTTTGCGATTAATGATAAAATAACAAAGATTCAGGACATTTAATATATTTGTTGCTTGGAAGCCATTCTATTTTATATCCTTATTGTTATAAATAAAACAATAGTTTAAACTTCTTGGTAGCAGGTGTAAGTGTACGAATTTACAATTGTTGGCTTCATCAGGATTAGGTTTAACATTTCACTTCCCCACTTCTTCATTGCTATGCTTACATATGTCGGTGATCACGGACCTCCACGCCCTCTTATCCTATACAACACTTAGTTAGCAAGTTATTAGGCCAGTCTTTCTAAAGCCAGAGGCCATTGAGTATCTTCTCTTTCAGACTTCCTCGGCTCTTTTTTTTCTTCTTCTCATGTGCTATCCAATGAACTTAGCCCGTTGTTTTTTATGTTGTTAGGAAGCTTCCTAGTTGTCTATGTTCGTATAAGTATAAAGGCTTCGATATTTGTCCCTGTCTGCATAAGATACTTTCAGCATTTAGGTAAGGAAACATATTTCATATTAATCAGATAAACACTGAGCCAACCTAGTCTATCAGTTCAATACGGCAGTAAAGCTATGAGATAGATAAATGATAAACGTAAAGCGATTTTCTTGTGATAAGTTATAAAGGTGATAATGTAAAACAGTCCTTCTGAAGTGAACACATTAGATTAGAGGCACATTGTTTAATGTATACTGGAATTTAAAGAGTTAAAGATTTCGTAAGTTCTTATATATGCATAAGTACACAAATGATAGAAAAGAACTGAAATGAGATGTGATGTCTGTATTTCTGAAGAGTATTATTCGAGTAACTGAATTGGAAATAAAACAGGTTGAAACCAAGTATCTGACACGACTAACCACTAGTTTATCTCTTATAATAGGTACGCTATCGTATAATAATTATATGATTATTCCGTAGTTAAGTACAAGGTTAATTATTGTAGAGACTGGGTATAGCCAAATGATTCTCGAGTGTTTTTTTGTTGTTTTTTTTGTCCTCCACCCGTTTGGCTCCACATGTCACTCTCACCCAACACAATCGTATCATCCAGAAGAACGGTGATGGGTCAGAATACAGCAAAAAGATAATGCATTTATAAAAAGGAACAATAAACCCAACACCAGCTTATCAATGTTTTCTTTCTTAACATTTCCATAATTCGCAGCAACAAAACTACTCGAGCTCAGAGCATCTTACAAAATGTATAGTTTTAGTAGTGTATTGAGAATTCAGTAATTAGGCAATTTTAAAAAATGGCTTTGGAA
>NC_068985.1:126449313-126452153 GCF_001194135.2 Octopus bimaculoides
GTGTGTGTGTGTGTGTGTGTGTGTGTGTGTGTGTGTGTGTGTGTGTGTGTGTGACTATATCCGATTTTATGATATTGTATGGATGAAAGATAAATTTCCCCTGGACAGAATACCAGTCTATTCTCTGATAATTTAGTAGCACATTTGATTAGACAATTAGTTAACTTGTACTATGTAGAATAATAGTACTATGTAGAATAATAGAATAATGTCTTCTGTCCTGAAACACAACAAAACGTTTGCAGAAGTTTCGAACCCACATCCTAGGAGCTAGCCGTCTAATACTGCCTTATCCACCCAGACATTTCCCTGCCACATTAATATCAGTTACAGCATTTGGTTACAACTTCATTAACTAAGGCTGTCACTTAAAAAGAATTGATCCCCTCTAGGTCTGCGTCGCCTAGGTACACAACGACGATGATAATAAATATTCAAATGAATTGTATGAATTATCTACAATTAAACTTTTCTAGCAGCAATCTAAGACTCCTGTGGATAAAGAGATGACATCAACACAGATGTTGTGTAATAAAGCAAACGTATTGATACTTCACAATTAAATGTCAATTTAAATGAAGCAGATGTGCAGGCGGACCTGACTCTACGAAAATCTAACAAATGGTTCTAAACGATATAGAACTAAGTAGCCTTGGCTGTCTATGGACATGAAAACTTCCAACTTCTCTGATGGTTCTGTCGAAGAAATAGATGTGTTCTGCTATCTATTTGACGAGTTAAGAGAGCGTTCTCGACCGGCTAGAAATAGCAACCATATCTCTCTAAAATCAAATCCTATCATCTTAAAAGATGATATGGTTCTAGGTGTAGTAAGGGAAAAAAGCAAAATTATTAACCATTGACTAATAATATTTTAAGGATTTCTACAAATAACGAAAACACATTTTGATCTTACTATGGCCCCATCAGTGAAACGTAGACTTCACCGGCCGAAATATTGATAAGTAATAAGAATGTTCGTTGGTTGCTGTAGAAAATTAGAATTACACGTACAATAAATCTGATAAACTGTGTAAAAAATTCTAGTCCTGATCGCTTTTTTAATACATTTTGTAGCCAACCATAATGGTTGGCTTGATTAGTTTCTGTTAGATTATCAGGAATTGTACTATGTGTTCTGAGGCGAAAGGCCGAAGGTCAGCTTTGAAAGCTGAGACCGAAGACCTACTGATAGCAGTGCAAAATTAGTGCCTGTCCACCAATATTTCTTTATTGGCATTATTAAAATGCGTTCATCCAGTCCTTTACGTTCCGAGTTCAACTTCTGCCAAGGTCGATTTTGCCTTTCATCCTTTCGGGGTCGATAAAATAGGTATTGGTTAAGCACCGGGGTCGATATAATTGACTTACCTCTTCGCTGAAATTGCTGACCTTGTGCTACCAAAATTTGAAACAATTATAACAATGTGTTCTCGGATGATTGTGAAATATAGCAAAGTCACAAAGAAAAAATACAATCGATCATGTAGATTCAGATACACAAAAGGTGTATATACACACACACAAAGAGGCGTGGTTGTGTGGTAAGAAGTTTGCTTCTCAACCACATGGTCTCGGGTTCAGTACCGTTGCGTGGCACCTTAGGCGAGTATCTTCTACTATAGCTTCGGGCCGACTAAAGCCTTGTGAGTGTATTTGGTTGACGGAAACTAAAAGAAGCCCGTCGTATGTATGTGTGTGTGTTTAGACACCATTCCCTCTAACCAGCTCCCGAAGAAATTCTTTAGACTCAGGTTATACACCGAAACAGCTCTTATCCCAGTCTGTTCTTCCGGTATTCAAACAGAGAAACAGATCCCTCGCGGTCAACTATCGCCCAATCTCACTCACCTCCCATATCATTAAAGTGTTTGAAAGGGTGGGGTGATGAGATCCTAAATTCAAAGCAGCATGGCTTTCGCTGCGGCAGGGACTGTCTAACCCAGCTCTTACACTACATCGATGATATCCTTAAAACCTTGGGTTCAGGTTCAAACTCTGATGTCGTATCTTGACTTAAGTAAAGCGTTCGACAGAGTCGTCCATAATATCCTACTGTCAAAATTGTCAAATGTTGGAATCCGTGGAGAACTACTACACTGGATCGAGTATTTCCTGGAGAACAGAACACAACATACTGTGATCGGTGGAATCCACTCAATCCCAGCAAAAGTCATCAGTGGTGTCCCTCAGGGGACTGTCTAGGGCCCGCTTCTCTTTATAGTCTATATAAACGATCTTTCCAGCGTCATAAAACACAGCAAAGGGAAATATTCGCTGATGACTCTAAGCTCCAGAAAATTATCAATGAAGCAGAAGAAGGAACTGAACTCCGGTCTGATCTCCATGCCGTAAGTCAAGGGGCAGGCAAAAGAAAATGCAACTAAACGAGGGAAGATTTGAGCTGATGCATTTTGGAAGAAAGACTATGCTAAAACAGCCATACACGCTTCCTTCAGAGGAACCGCTCGTGGTAGCGAACAATATCAGAGACCTGGGTGTAATTGTTGATAACAATCTCAGCTGAAGCGCCCACATCAACAATATAGCTCGTAGGAAGAGCTCCTGAATCATAAGAACCGTCCGGTCCAGAGAACAAGGTGTCATCATTCCTCTTTTCTCCTCCTTTGTACGGCCACACCTCGAATACTGCTGCCCCTGTGGTCTCCCCATACAAAACAAAGCATTTCGAAAACTGAATCACCCCAGAGGTCATACACTAAAAGAATTAAGGGCATGACTGATCTCGATTATTGGGACCGCCTTAAAGCATTGAAACTCTATTCTTTCCAGCGCCGCCGTGAGTGATACATCATTTGCACGATGTGGAGAATATACTT